>NC_142538.1:11635000-11935000 GCF_056151865.1 Erythranthe guttata | reverse complement strand
TTACACCTTCGACAAATGTGCCTCGGAGATTGAACAATTTAGGTCTTCTCGAGATTGCGATCTCCGACTCTGTAGACGCATTTGGCTTCTATTTGGAGTCCAAAACGCACCAAGGCTATTATTGTCAAATTGCATCTGCCCTAAACTGCCCGAAGAATAACTATGTGCCACACTGCTAGACGAAGAATACAATGACGAAGAATCTGTGAACTGAACGCCTGCACCACTGAAACCAAGTCCAGCATCAAACGGTCTTTGCTGAGTGCTCGCAACTGTCGGACTCAACGGCATCTTAACTCTGCCATCCCCTAAAAAAACATTCACACAATAAAAAATAAAATAAATTAAATTCTCGACACAATGTACTTTTCAAAAACGGAAAAACAAAACGAACGCAACAATTACCTATATTGATAGGACTCCATCTCTGAAAACGGAAAGGAGCTGGAATATTATTCAGCACCGACGAAGACGTTACACTGTTATGTCTGAAAAGCGGCAAATACGACCTTCGAAGAAACTTCGGCACCCACCAATAATTGCCGACAAACGAGCAGGCGCAGAGAAGTAGAAACAAAGAAGCAAACAAAATTGCAAAAAGAATAAACGGATTTATTCTAACCCTCAATATCTGATACCCGTACGATTTCCCCCCATTTGGAAACGCTTTTCCGGCTTCGAACAAAGCAACGCCAAGTGTCCAGGTAATGCTCCCAGACCCAATAATCACGTGACGATCAGTAATATGCAATCCTTCTCTCAACAGCAGAACAACATACGGTGCTCTAAAACAGTACTGCTCGATAAAAGGCTGAGGACCAACACTTTTTCTCGCAACGTCCCAATTCTTGTCACAAAACTGACGGCCCTTTTCCAATACATCGTCAAGAGCAGAATCAGAGGTCAAGTTGAAAAAACGGTACACAACGTAAAATCCGGACATAGCATAAAACTGGCCAACTGGTCGAGGCAGATTATCCGCAAGTGCACACGGCTGCACCTCACAGTTAATTCCTGGACTACGATCTGCTGACCATTCGGATAAATTAACGGCCACTTTGGCGAGTGCGCTACACTCCTCCCATTTCGGACTCCCGATAAGCTGAATAGGAACTCCACTCTTTCCTCCTTTACCTAATCGTTTAACTTCAATAGGAGGGCTTCCGTCTTTTTGTCGGATGGATGCGCACTGCGAGCACAAGTACTGCTCTTTGTAACCCGACTGCAAACAAGGGTGCTTGATTTTGACTTTCCCTCTGACCAAATCGGCGTTCGTAATCCTCTGAGGAAGCTTCTTGAGAAGATGCGCAACGGATTTGTCGAACGCGTCGTTCAGTCCGTATCCAGCTAAGGAATAGGCATTTAGATGATGGTTAACAGGGCCTATGCTCAGCTTTAAGCTCGTTTCCTCGTGTTTAACCGGCTTGCCTTCGAAAGTAACCTGCAGCGACGAACCACCCAAGTCAAGCGCACCGTATGTTTCCTTTTTTGGAATTGACCCTAATACCCCCGTGTGATAATTTAGAGCAATCCATCCGTAATAAGCTTCCTCCATACCTGTGATAGTTTTTACCCACTCCCTTTTGCATAGAAAAGACGAAGTCTTTAGAATTGACCATGCGTTATTGAGAAGCCAATCGGATTCCGAACTTGGTAGCCTGCGGACTCCAGCTGTAGCGTATAGAAAGAGAGAAGTGGTCTTATGCGATTTTTTAGGAATTTGCTTCTCTGCCCATTTAATAAGAGGTTTTATTGCTTTTTTCAAGCCGGATATATCATGCACCAATTTGTCGAATCCAGGCTCGGTCTCCATTCTGTTGTACGCCCGACCCCTTTGGGAACCAGATTTCCTATGGAAACTTTCGGGTAATGACTTTAACGAAATAGGAAGATTGTCATCTTTATTGTGGTTGGCCGATGCCTGATATACATAAACGCGGGTCCCGGTGCTACCGCAGTCGATCACGACATAGAACTTAGACGGTCCTTTAGACCAGTTTGAGTAGAGAAAGAGTAGGCCAAAACAAAAACAAGAAAATAACAATAAGCAGAGGAGAACGGATATAACTCGCACCCACTTCTTCCTCTTCGATAAAATGGGCGATACGGATACCCTCTCCTTGGAAAAACTCGATCCGCCGTTTTCTTGATGTAGCAACTGTGGTGATAATGCAGTACTTGAAGGATCGTTTTCCGGATCGAGTTTATTATAAACAGACAAATCTTGAAGGGATGAGGAGAGTCTTAAATTAGTGTTCTTATCGGGGCTGGAATACGTGTAACCATTATTGACAGAACCAGGGAGAGGAGGCAATCCAGGTGATTTATATGATGTATTAGAAGCCTTTGGGGCGGAAAACCGAGTTGCTGCTGAAGAAACAAACTCTGCAAATTTACTGAAAACCATGTTGGAAATATCACTTCAAATAATATTTCGTCTATGAAACTGCGACCCCTTTTTGTGACAAGTTATAATCAATATTGCGGAGAGGGTAAGCTCTAGAGTCATTGCAGGCAAAGTATTAGTTGAATGAATAAAACGAGCCCTGCAGAATCAATATGAAAAGAAAAGAAAAGAAACATTACTTGATGGAGGGTAAACATAAAAATTAAAAATATACATACCATGTATTCTTTCCATATGATTCAAATACCTGAATTGTGATATAGAGAGCAGATATAAAACAAATAACACATAGCTTATTATAAAAGAAAGAACCGAGACTTGTAAAAGAGTTTGAAACTTAAGTAGTTTTAGAAGTACAGGAAGAACTCATAAACACCCTTCGATAACTGTATATAAGAGGAGATCCCATATTAGCTACTTTCATAAGTATCTCATTATATTTACACTAAAACGTACATAATTCCTCGACTATAGCAAAAATTTACCCTTTTCAAAGACAACAAACAAGCAGGACTAATCAATCCCACTAAGCAAATAAGATGACAGTAAGTAATTTGGTTTTCCGTATGATATATCTCTCCCCATATATAGAGGAAAAAGAATACGAAGATTCACTAATTAGGAGTTTGGCAAGTCGATGGATTCCATTGAAAAGAGAATTCTTCCCTGCATTCTCATGTTTCCAAAACAAGCTACTCGACATATAAATATACTTTATTAGTGCATTTCAAATAAAGGAAATAGAATTTACCAAGGGCAAAGCTTAGACCTTGTTCAAGAAATGGTTTAGCGTTCCGTTTCTTATGGTGTCTGGAAACTTCTTCTAAACTATCAATCATCGATTTTCATGTATATCTTTAATCAAATCTAAAAGCCTAATTAAATGCTATGACCAGACAGAGTAACGTTTCTCCAACCTTAGCCTTTCTTGCCCTCCTTTCCCCGGCTTACGAAAAATGCTGAAAAAAATTCAAACTCCAAATTGAACTAATGTGGCACAACAACAGCAAAACCGTATCCATACTAATTCGTGTTTGGTTACACGGATATTCTTCTTCCAACCCACTATACTAAAATTGCACAAACAAGCATACTCGAATCCTTTTCTCTGTTTCCCCGGTTTCTTGCTCACCCAGACCTCAGTAAATAATAGTCTATTGATTCTAAACAGTAAATAAAAAAAAAATTGCAAACAGATACTGAGTTTCACTTAAAACAAAAATTCACACACTAAATCAACGATTGGCAATCAATTCCACACACGAAATTCAATTTGATATTAGTATTGGCAAACAATTTAATACACATCCAAGATCGCATGAACACCAAAATGAGACAGCAGATAAGAGAGAGAGAGAGAGACAACTCAAAATCACAGATCTTTGAGAGCTGTAAACAAGAAGGAAAATACAGAGCGCATAAAAAAATCATAAATAGCAAATACAATTTATTATTTCTGGGCAGATAAATAATTTAACTAACCATCAGATCATGAAGGGGCGGGTGAAACGCAGAATTAACGAGTGCAGCAGATCCAAATTCGAAAATGGGGGTTTTGATTTTAAACCGAAACAAACAACCTCAAACCCAACTGACTCGTTGTGTCCTATTTTACACCTCTTTCTCTCTCTCCTCTCTCTCTCTCTTCTCTCTCTCTCTCTCTCCGGGAAGAGGGGTTTGAAGTTTTCACACCCAATGCACAAGTTTAAACCTTGTCTGTTTTTACTTTTTCCAAGGGCCACTTTTTGTTTTCTCTAAACTACTTAATTACTTATTACTCGTTTTTGTGTTTTCAATTTCTCTCTCAATTTTTCCCATCAAAAAAACAAAAACTAATTATACCCTAATTTCACGTCATTATTATCTTATATATCTTATCTTATCTTATATATAATAGAAAGAAACGCTGACCAATCCTAAAAAACTATATTTCTGTAATTATTTATTTTAAATATTTTTTCTCTACTAATTTCTAACTACAAATTTTAACAATATAATTAGCAAAATTGAAACTAAACCGTAAAGAATCCTACCCTAATGGTGCTTCAGTAGTTATTTATTTTTAATTTTTTTCTCTAATTTGGATTATAAATCTTAATCTACAATAATATTGTCTCGTTATTCTGTCTAATTTAAACGAGTATTTTCTATTTATCCGTTCCAATAACAATACTATATCATAGTAAACAATAATAAATGTGAATTGACAAGAATTAAGATTATGTAATGCTTGTTAATGGTCCTTATTTATTATTTTTGGTAGTGAAATAGTATTTTAAATGTTGTCTATTGGTATGATTTTTTGTTCTTTGTGAATAATATGTTCAACCAACGATTAATTTTTATTTAACTTTTTAACAATTGGTTAACATCTTTTCAAATAACTTGTGTATCCAAGAACTAAATTAATCATATTTCAATTGGAAAATTCATCCTGTCCTGTTTAAATTAAATGTTTGCTTCTGCATGGGTAAACATTTAATTTGTAAAAAAATTTTATCAAAATTAATTTTGTAAAAGTTGTAAAGATATAGAAGTCAAATATAAACTAAACCAAATTTAACATGTTTTTTAGTAATGACATAACTTGCAATCACTCGAAATGAAGTTTACACACACACAAATAACATTTGATTATCTAATAAATATTCTGTGTGAAGTTTATTTATAAAATAATATATATATTGGGCGTATAAATATTTTAAAAATTGGCTATGGTTGCGTTGGTCAGAGCAAATTCAGTGGAATTTGTGTATTTCTGTTCTTACTTCTTAGCAAACGTCGACGTATGTAGTTGTGGATAAGGATTAAAATTACGTGTATTATTTTTCTATTTCTTTGCTTTTATTTTTTGAACAAAATTGCGTACGTGTACTCTCACTTGTTCTTCGGACAAAACAGTGGTTCATTCTTGTTTGAATTAGAAGTCGGTGCACCTGCACCCATAACTTTTGCTTACAATTTGGAAATTAGGGATAACCTCTCACCATTTTATTTATAGTTTGCAAATCACCCCTTAGCCTTTTTTTTTTGGCATTATTACCCAGGATGGGAGGAATTGTACTCCCGTGTACAACGTTTTATTTAATTGAAATATCCATTCTTGTCAAGTTTAAATTGGTTTGACAATTTATTACATCTTCAATTCCAGCATCTAACTCAGGTGAATTATCGAAAATATCCTTCAATAATATCATAATTACGAAATTAACAGATATAAATACTTCAGATCTTCATTTTCACCTTTCAAAGATCAAGTCCTAGTTTTTTACAGGTAAGAATTCAAAAAGTTCATGCTCTTTTCATCTTCCAATATTCACATAGGTAAGAATTCAAAAAGTTCATGCTCTTTCCATCTTCCAATATTCACATTGTTTGGTACTTAATCCCTTCAATTTCACCATAAAACCCTCTACATTTCTAGTATTTTTCTGTAACGGGAGGTCTCTGAATTATGAAACTAATTCGGAGGAGGAGACGAAATCGATCCAACTGGATTTTTTTTGGGTTTTTTTCTGCGACGATTTTTTCTAATTGGCATTTTATCGTTGTTGTTGTTTTGTTGTTGGATGGTAGATCGGATGAATTTTTGGTGTTTATGGAGTTCGAGAATGTTTTATTTGAAGTGGAATTGAGTTTCTTGAGTGGGGTTTTAATAATGGTGGTTGAGTCTGATGAACTTGTCTTTGTCTTGTTTTTGGATGATGAATCAGATGGAACCTTAATCAGCTTAGTCTGGTTCTTGAGTTCGCCATTAATAGTGGTTTTGATTAGTTTTGTTTGGTTTTTTATGAAGATGCAATGGGCTTAATAAGTTTGATTTTGTTATTGGTTGAAGAAACTTCTTTTGTCACTGAAGAAGAAAAAGAAGTGGGTTTTTTCTTGATTGTGATTGGGTGAGTTAACCCATTAAATAGAGCTAACTTTATTATTTAGTTAATATTTGTTGAGTTTACCAACTAAACAGGGTCTAAAAGTTTTATATATTACGATCTATTTTAATAAAATATTATTAATTTCAGTCATAATGAGAATTTACATAGTTATTAATTGAATGGTCTAATATAATATTTGTAAATAAAATGGTGTGTTGACTTTAAACAACTCACGAAAGACCATTTTTTTAAGTTGTTATACCACAGACCGAGAACAGATTGAATTGTTGAAGTTATATTGTTCGCGATTAAACTAGAATTTCCACAAAAATAAATAGCATAATATTCAACAAAATTGAGTTTGGTCGTGTATCGTTTTGGAGTGAACTAATGCAAACCTTTATGTTGCTGAACATATTTGTTCATTGGGTACTAATTATAATACTAGATCTAGTGATAAGATTTTTAAATGAAAAATATTAGAGAAGCATGTATCCAAAGATATAAGTCGTCACGTTACAACTTTTTTTCTTTCATGAAAATTTAACGCTTATTATGGTTATCTAAGTACTACCACATAAACGGTCACAAAAGCCCGTCTAGCTCAGTTGGTAGAGCGCAAGGCTCTTAACCTTGTGGTCGTGGGTTCGAGCCCCACGGTGGGCGAATATTTTTTTTCATGTCTGTATGTATTCCTAAATATAGCCCAACAGTGGCCTAATATGTTTTGCATGGATTCCATATTATAATTTTAAATTTGTAATTACATTCTTCCGACCAAGAATAAATATATAATACAAGAAAAAATTTAAATTTATAATTAAATTCTTTCGATCAAGAATAAAGATATGACACAAGAAAAATAATTGGCTTCAAATTTTATTATTTCCTCATATTTAAGCGAATCATGTCGCGACGACATTACCCAATGGGCTTCATATTACCCTTTGTGTTTTTCTAGAAAAACCAACTCAAATTTTATGATTTCCTCCTATTTAAGCGAATCATGTCGCTATGTAACGTGTTTCATTGTCATAAATGCCGTTCGTGATTTCTTGTGCAACCGAGAATACACAAATATTATATATGATATTCCCGAGATTTGATATTGTCTTTTAGATATCAGGATAAACATACTCATATGGAGCATGATCACTATGAACCATTTGGGTCGAGAGCTCATCAGTTTTCCCTTGTCGTTTTCTAGGGACAATGCCCTCTGATCCAACGGGTTTACCCCATTTTTATCTTAGGGGACCATCAATAATTTTCACATGTTTTTTAGGAACATCGATCCTAGTTGAAACATTTACAACTGGAATATAAGATTTTATGATGTTGCTAGCATCATTAAATGTATCGGGATGTTTATTGACAATATTTTGTAAATGGATGATTCCATGGATCTTATTCAAAATAATAACTGGAATATAAGATTTAAAGTCATATACGTACCCTTAGGTGTTGCCCATTATACTGAGTATATGGGAGGATCACAGTCTTTGTTTGATCAACCCTCTCTTTGAGCTTTTGTAATATGATCTCATTCTAATTGTATATATTCATCTTTCAAATCACCAAAAAGACGATAGGGTTAAAAATCATAGCATATGCCTTACATTTCCTGTTTGCCTCCTTCATATCACACAATCCAAGATTTTCATAAGATCTAATCCTTAGAGGTGTAATTTGATAGCTACGCACATGGTAAATATTTACTCCCATTAACATCAGGGATCTGAAAGTTCTATTTTTTTTTTATTTCACCCATAATATATTAAATAACATAAAAAGATATATAGAGAAAACCCAAACTTAATTTTACAAACATTTTTTTATATATTTTATAGGGGCAAAACCTCGTGCTGATAACGTCTAGTGGAGTATAAACTATAGTACCAACTATTTATATTAGGAATTAAGTGTCCGAAAATTGGGTCTCCTTGCATTGCGATTTTCGACCACGAGATATAAGAAAGTGGTGGAGTAATTTCCAAGTAATTTTTCCTTTTGTACACTCTGATTACTCTAATTCCTTGTGTTATATATAACATAAATTAGATTGAAAAGATAACAATACATTTTTTTTTTCTTCTCTCTCTTGATCGTGTAAGACGTGAAGAAACGAAATATTTTTTTCTTCTTCTTCTTCTCTCAATTATAGTTTTAATATTTTTTTGAGAATACAAGCCACCATTGTTGAAAAATAAATATAGGATATACAATAGAAGATTAGAGGTCTTCAGTTCTGTGAATTTCGAATATCAAGGATTGGTGGAAGGACATGTTCGTTCGCCGAAAATAGAAACGAATCTGCTCGCAAAAAAGTTAAGTTGCTAGATTAGATTTATTCCGTTTTAAATGAATGTAATCGGAGCATGTTAATAATATTAAAACCAGCTAATCTAGAACCTCTTGCGAATTTTCATTAGCTTATGTGCTTCATATCCCAACAGTGGGACCCACAACTCGACATCAATGGGGTGCACGTAGGAGTGATGTGACATGGACGTCGGCTTGTCCCTTGGAGGCGGACTATGTCATGTACTGCGAGCTAAACAACCTAATCGATGCTCTTGTGGAGTTGACAAGTGGGCCCGCCTTGAGGTGGCCCTTGCTCGTGTTTCAAGTGGGCCTTTCAGTCTATGTCACGGTGTAGGCTTTCCGCCTACTTTTTTAACTTTGGGTTAGATAGTGTCCTTCTGTTATCTATCATTGTCCATGTAGGAGTGGTTGTAAATTACATACTGGAGGAAATAAAGCAAATGAGCATTTGTATCTTTCCCTAGGGTATGGCCCATTTACCTGGACTGAGACAATTGAGCTCATAGCAAATAGTATAATTAATGAAATATGAGTCTAATGTCATTTTTCCTCTAATACTATGATTGTTTGCACTTTATCGCCTAAAAAGCTAAATATACATTTGTACCGTTGACTCTGAAGTTATGTGTTAAATTTTGAACGAAAATAGACGCAATGCAACAAATGATTGAGTTCAAGGGAATTCGTGCCCAAAATGAAATTCATATAACAACGTGTGAGTCGACAAATAATTCAATGACAAATATTTTGTACATTGTAATAAGGGCAAATTAGCAAGACCCCTCATTTCACAAATTCATGTAGGCAAAACTCCTATTTTTTTCTAATTTAAGAGAACCCTATTAACTAATAGACTGACCTTTTAATACTAGCATAATATAAATATTAACCTTAGTTATTTAGTTATAACTGCCTTAACCCGTAACCCTAATTCATTGGGTATGAAACTTGTCTAGATCTCACCATCCTCCCTCCACTTTACTCCGCCACCACCATGGCCTAATCACGAGCAAACGAAAGTCCGTGGCGGAGACTATGGTGACGACGCAGCAGAGAGGATTCTGTGGCGGCGACAATTTTTCGCGGCGGAGTGGTGCATGATAGAGGAGAAATCAAGGTGTTGTTGTGGTACCAAGAGGAGAATGACTAGTGGTGGGATTTAACTAACTGTAGTGTTCCTCTTTTTTATTTATTTCTCTCTTTCCTTTTATTTACTCAAGTATCTATTTTACTGTGTTGGCCGTAATTTTACTATGTTGACCACTATTCTACTGTGTTGACCAGGTAAATTTGTTTTTGTTGTATTCACTACTATATTACTATGTTAACCACTGTGTTGGCCGCTATAATATTGTGTTGACTACAACCGAATAATCGAGCCGAAAATAAATAATAAATGACCGGCGTTTAGGCCATAAAGAAAACAAAATGGCCGGCATTAAGGCCAGAAAAAAGAAAAAAGAAAAAAAGTCAATGCCGCTTGAGAATGAAAAAATAGCCTGTCAATGGATAAAATTTGGGTAAGATTATGATTTTAAATCATGAAAGTATAAATTTACTCTATTTAGAGGCTTAAAGGTAATTTTGTCAAAACATATACTGGAAATACTTTTAGGCTTAAACATAATCTATTGGAAATGATTTAATTTTCATGTGCTAATAGAATATTTACCTTTTAATTAAAGCAATATTTGAGAAAAATCCCTCAAATTCACACTTTGAGATAAACACATATTCCTTTCATCTTCTCTCTAATTTCAAAATTGCCCTCTCACTATCTTCTTCCCACTACTCTCATCCCCATTTTTGTTTTTCCTTTTCTTTTTTAAAATCAATTTTTTCGTTTTTATTTTCTATTTTTTTAATAATTTTTTTCTCATTTTATTAACTTTTTTTTTTTCACTGTCAGGTGTATTAATCGACTATCTACTAAGACATAGTTGATTAAGGAAATGCCTACTAAAATTATTGTTGAATAATTAAATTGACTACTAAATATAACAAAACCAACCGTAATGTCGTCAATGAACACGATTTAGCAAAAAGATAAAGATTAAACAATTAGCCGCAAAAATTTACAAAACACAACTAGGAAAAAAACGAAAATCATATTTTTTTTTCAAAACAACAATATACGAAAATTGTTATCAACTTATATAAATTAGATGATGGGTTGACAATGGTAGAAGAAAAATGCACCATCACTATGGCCCAAGTCCAACTGCATGTGACAAAGTAAGTAATCAATAAACAAAAATTTAAAAATGAATTAAAAAAAATGTAGTCGATTACCCTTAATCGACATTGAACGTAGTCAATTTAGTATCCAACTTTTGCGAACTTCATCCGTCCGCATCTTCCTCCGCGCGATCTACCAAAAAAATCCTAGATCTGCTACCCATTGTCGCCACACCGTCGCACACCACACTATCACCATCACACACCGGCCACCATTAACGTCGTCCCCCTCTGAACCCTAAAGTCATTAATTTTGTTGTTTTGATTGCCTTTATTACGCGAACGGTGAAGGTTTGCTCAAATCTAGCTTAACGCAGCTGGGGAACAACACCATGACACGGTCAAGCGCCCCCTTCAACACCACCGAAACGAAGAAATATGCCGCTTCAAATAAGAGTGAAGAGAAAAAGATAGAAAATGAAAAAAAGAAGTCAGAGTGGAGAAGAAGAGAGAAGAGGTTGGAAAGAGAATGATAAATCAAAGAGAGGAGAGATGACGTAGGTGAGAAGTTAGGTAAGATATTTATAAATAATTAAAGATTTAATTGATAGTTATTTTTGTTAATCACCCAATCTATTATACCTTAATTTCAAAGGGAAAATTTGACAAAAGTTTCACATTACACAAGTGTCATTACAATGAGCCCAATTTTATTTTACATTTTTAAGATAAATCCAAAACAACTTTTATTTACAAATAAGCCCATCAATGAGTACTTATTCATAAAGAGATCCAGACAAAAAACTCCTTTATAAATAAGTCCACACATGGTCCCGATGTTTGTAAAATAGTAAAATAGTCTCTCATACTTTAATATGCTCCAATTTCAGCATTAATTTAATTTAACTTCAATTTGACCCCAAATTTCATAGATTATTCAATTTTGACCCATAAACTTTTTTTTCAAATTTTTTTTTACCACCGGATTCCGGCGTTGACTTTTCGATTTTTTTTCACTTCCAGATTTTTTCGCCGGTTTGAGGCGGTAACCGGCGTTGACTTTATTTTTTATTTTTTATTTTTTTTCTCCCGATTTTTCAACCACCGATTTCTGGTGTTGGCCGGCGGTCAACACGCCGGTCTCCGGCATTGACTTTTTCGATTTTTTTCTTTTATTTCTGTAACATTTTTTTCGGTTTAAACAGCAATATTGCTGTGATTGACAGTAATATTAACCATATTACTGTTAAACACAGTAAAATTAACTAACTACAATTTAACACAATAATATTGCTATGTTAATCTCTAGTACAGTAATATTAACACAACAAAACTCATTATTATAGTGTATTAGAGTAATATTACTATACTGACCGTTCAACAAATGTAAACATAATAAAAAAACCAAAACAATTAATATTACTGTAAGTGACAGTAATATTAATTACTATAGCAACAGTAATATTACCGTCAACCACAGTAATATTACAATAATAAATAGTAGTATTATTACGTTAGTCCATGAATAACTCAAACAAACAAAAAAATCCAAACAAAATAATAATATTGATGTGGTTGACAACAATATTACTATAACAACTGTAATATAACCGTCAACCACAGTAATATTATTGTGTTTACAGTAATATTACAATAATAGACAGTAATATTATTACGTTACTCCGTGAATAACTCAAACAAAACAAAAAAACCCAAAATAATAATAATATTGATGTTGTTGACATTAATATTATTGTGGTTACAGTTATTTTATTGTTAATGACAGTAATATAATTACGTTGACTTGTCAACAAAAAAAATAATTATAATAATAATATTACGTTAATTTACTATCAACGGCAGAACAATTACATAAATGTATCGTCAACGGCAGTATAATTACGTTAATTAACTATCATTGACAGTATAATTACGTTAATTTACTGTCAATGACAGCACAATTACGGTAAATGTTTAGCGGCGGACGTAAAAAAGAAAAAAAACACTAAAAAAAGTCAACGCCGAAATCTGGTGGCGGAACAAAACAGACCAGAAAAAAAAAATCAACAAAGGAATCCGGCGGCAAATTTTTTTTTTTTTTGAAAAAAAAAAAGTTTTCGAAAAAAAGAAGTCAAAAGTGGATTTTTGTGGTCAAAATTAGATATTTATGGACAAAATCGATTAAATTGTGGTTACAATTAAGAATTGGGTATAAAGAGTTGGGGGTAATATTGTCATATACATGAATGTTTCATTTATTTATAATAAATATTAAATGGATGTGCTTATTGGTGAAAGAGATATAACCCCTAAACATAGAATAATAAAGATGCTTGGTTGTGGACTTATGCACAAAAAATCCTTAATTAAAACACTTAGTTATCACCATTATACCTCTAACTAAAAATTAAAAATATTTTATTTTGATATTAAAAGATATATAATATTTTTTTCCATATACATCTTAAATAAATTTCTCTCTCCCATTTTTCTCTCCTCATGTATTATATACCCTACCTCTCCACCCCTTCTCCCTCTCTCTATCGATACGTCGCCCCCCCTTCTCTCGCTCTCTCTCTCTCTCTACCTGTACGCCCTCTCTCTCTTTCTCTCTCTCTCTGTGTATCTATCTATACCCCCGCCCTTTCTCTCTCTTAAAATATGTGTTTCGCTATTTTATCTACGCTTCGCACTACAAAAAAATGTCGAGACTATGTGTTTTGCTATGTTGCTCGATTCACTTTGTAGAGTTATCGACCCAAAAAAATGTCAGACTTCAATGGTTTATCGAAGCTCAGCTTCTCAATTAGGAGTTATCTCAAGAGAATCGTAGATGTATGAACATGGTTGGTTATATATAGTGGAATTCGTTAATTACATGTACATAATGATTTCATTAATTATAGAGTGTTTTCCATTACTACATAGTGGATTTTCGTAATTAAATTTGTTAACTATACAGTGGTTTTCGTTAATTACAGAGTAGTGTTTATTAATTACAGAGTGGTTTTCGTTAATTACAGAGTGGTTTTGGTTAATAACATAGTGATTTCGTTAATTACAGTGTGGGTTTCGTTGATCTATACGTTTTTAGTGAATTTTTGTAATAGAATTTGTTAATTACATAGTGATTTTTGTTAATTACAGAGTAATTTCATTAATTACAAAATGAATTTAATGTAGATTATGCTTATTTTATAGTGAAATTTTGTAATGAAATTTGTTAATTACATAGTGATTTTTGTTAATTACAGAGTGGTTTTCATTAATTACAGAATGAATTTAATGTAGATTATGTTTATTTTATAGTAATTTTTACTTTAATTTTGTGGTGGTTTTCGATATTTAGTGGTTTTCGATGAGTATGTAGTGGATTTTAATTTTTTTTAAATATGAACCAATTAAAAAAGTGAAATTAAAAAAAAACTAATTTTTGTTTTAAATTGATATAAAAAAATATTAAGAAAAAAGATAAAACTTAAACTGAAATGGCGTGATAGAGGAGATAATTGGGGATGGTGTGGGGGTGAAAATAGGGGGATTTGCATATTTACCAAAAAAATAATGAATTTTTCAAAATAATAAAATATGATAATTTTCAGTAATATTAAATAGAGACATTTTGGATAATTCCAATCAATTGGATTTATAATAAATATCAATTACAAAAAATGAATTTATTAAGAAGTCAAAATTCGATGAGGGGTGTTTGTCATATAGCCCCTTTAAATAAAGAGCTTACTAAACGGAATAAAAATATAATTTGTAACTGATAGAAATCCAATTAGGGCATCTCCAATGGAGTCTCTAAATTCCATTGGGCTGCATAATATAGAAGCAATAAAATCCAACACCAATAAGAAATTTTAAGGGGCTCTAAATTTTCAGATTTTTGCAAAATATGCAAACTTGGTTCTAAATTTAGGTATTGGTTTGGAGACTTTGATTTAATGAGACCCGACTTCAAACAAAACATAAATTCTTGAATTTAAATTTTGAATTTAATTTTTTTAACTAAAAATTAAAATTTGAATGATTTGCAAATATGACCGTTGGTTTTCAAAGGTAAGAAAAAATAATGAAAAAAACATAAATACCTCTAATTGTTCTTCATCTTCTTCATCACTTTTAAATCTTCAGATTGTGAGTATAGGAAGAATAGAATAGGAGAAAGAGAGAAATAATATTACGTAATAGAATAGAAACCCCCATTGTGTTATGGGTTGATTACATGAAATATATATTGAGAAATATTGCAAGGTAATAGAGTTTGACTAGGTAACTAAATCCTAACTAATCTAGGTAACTCAATCATACTAGAATCCTAATATTAGGAGAGTTCTATAATATAATATTCTCTAACACGCCCCCGCAGTCGAAACGTGACGAACGTGAAGACTGGACAATCACTTGCTAGCACGCTCCTGCAGTCGGAACGAATAAACTTCAAAACGAATAAACTTCAAACGTGAAGACTGGAAACTTCAAACGTGAAGACTGGATAGAAACCGCGAAACACATCGCTAGAGAATTCCTCTATTGAAATATCTGCCAAATTTAAAAAAAAATAATAATAATAATAACGGGTGAGAGAAAAATAAGAAAACTTTTTTTTTTTTTGTGTGTATGAATCGAGAGAGAGAGAGGGAGAAGATATGAGAGGGGTCGCCGGCCATGGAGAAGAAGAGAGGCAGCGGCTAGGTTTTAGACCATGGAGAAGAAGAAGAAGAAAAAGATAGAGAAGATACACCAACCACAGAGTGAGGGAGAAAATTCGGTTTGGTGGTCGTCGGCCATGTAGAAGAAGAGAAGCGGCGGCTAGGTTTTAGGCCATGAAGAAGAAGAAGAAGAAGAAGAAGAAGAAGAAGAAGAAGAAGAAGAAGAAGAAGAAGAAGAAGAAGAAGAAGAAGAAGAAGAAGAAGAAGAAGAAGAAGAAGAAGAAGAAGAAGAAGAAGAAGAAGAAGAAGAAGAAGAAGAAGAAGAAGAAGAAGAAGAAGAAGAAGAAGAAGAAGAAGAAGAAGAAGAAGAAGAAGAAGAAGAAGAAGAAGAAGAAGAAGAAGAAGAAGAAAGAGATAGAGAAGATGCACCACCGGGGGAGGGAGAAAATTGGGTGGTGTTCATAAAAAAAAATAGAAAAAGAAAAAAAAAATATTAGAGTACCACCACCGGGGGAGGGAGAAAATCGGGTGGTCACCGCCATGGAGAAGAAAGGCGGCTAGGTTAAAAAACCTGGTGCTCTGATACCATATAGGAAGAATAGAATAGGAGAAAGAGAGAAATAATATTACGTAATAGAATAGAAACCCCCATTGTGTTATGGGTTGATTACATGGAATATATATTGAGAAATATTGCAAGGTAATAGAGTTTGACTAGGTAACTAAATCCTAACTAATCTAGGTAACTCAATCATACTAGAATCCTAATATTAGGAGAGTTCTATAATATAATATTCTCTAACAGTGAGTTTTTTTTTTTTTTTTTCTTCAATATTTGTAGAAATTGGAAACTTGATTGGGTTTATGGCTCACAGAATGAATAAATTAGAAGTAGAGGGTTGGGTTTTACTTCAATTCTTGAAGAAATTAGGAGCACAAATTTTTTTCTTTCTCTTTGTTACGCTGCGTAAGAACATAGTGAAAAAATTGGGGGAAGAAGAGGCGAGGCGTTAGGTTTAGAAGAGAGAAAAGAAAAAAAAATAAAAAAAAAATAAACGCGTGGAGGTCAAAGGCGATGCATAATTAGTGGAGATTTACAAATCTTATAATTAATTAGTGGAGATTTACAAATCTCAAAAAAATATTTAATTAATCTTTTTTTTTTTGTTTTTTAGTAATTAGTTTATTTTGTTTTTAGGTTTAATAAATTTAATTCTTTTATATTTAGTTTAATGACTTACTATTAAATTATTTTTTAATAGTAATGGAAGATCATGAAGGAAGTTCAAGGGGCCGTAATTTTTCTTCTGAAGAGGATGCATCTTTGTGCCGAGCTTGTATAGCGATTAGTGAAGATCCACTTATTGGAAAAAAATCAATCAATAACTACAATGTGGAAGCGAGTACAAGAAAAATTTCACGAGTTGATTCCTGATGTAGGTGAAAAGAGAATAACAAAAAGTCTGAAATCCCACTGGACGAAAATCAATCAAAGTTGTACAAGATTTGCTGAATGATTTGCTCAAATAACTTTGAGGTCAAGAAGTGGAATAAGTGCCATTGACAATGTGAGTGTTAATTATGTTGTGTTTTTTTTATTTCTTATTTAATATTTAATATACTAAATGTTTGTTATTTTTGTTATTCACAGTTGGATGACGTAAGACTACTATACCTTAGTAGTGAGCGCAAAAAATTTAACTTGGATCATTGCTGGACAATTTTACAAGATGGCAAAAAATGGAGGGCTATCATCGGAGTTTAATTCTCCCAAAGTGCAAATATCACTTCAAGTCCGAACCTATATTCTAGTCCGAGTGATGGAGGGGATTCGGTGCCGGAGACCCAAAATTTACCTGAATCATTGTTGGGTGCTAAATACCAACACGCAAGTGTACGTATCGCAAACAAGTAGTAAAGTAGACTCGTGAGAGTCGGATGTCGATCCCACAGGGAATACGCAAATTATTTAATCCTAAGTACCAAATTCTAACAATTGTGATTTTTATCCAGCCTACGCAGGCTTGTCAATTTAATTAACTAAATAAATTAAACTAATTAAGAAAGCAAGTAATCACGAGAAAATATCAATATAAAACGGATCTAGGATTTTATCTTCCCCCTATGCGATAATTCTTCACCCAATTAATCTCCTATCATGCAAGTTACGATTCCCGATTATTAACCCAAGACACGAAATTACTCATAACCAGCTGTCGCTGTATTATAAGTCTATTATTCATAAAAGATTCACTATATGTCTATGCAAACCTAGTATAAATAAAGCATTAAATAACAAGTCTCGTAAACAGCTACCTAAGGTATTATCTATATGTCTACGATAATACATGCAATTAACACACTCATCCGGTGAAAACTACTCGAAGGCTCTTCTATCCCTGTTCTAATTATTAAAACAATCTGTCAATCAATTCTAACAATAACAAATAACAACATAAATTAGCTACGTTCATGCGCTAAATAAGATCAAGATAGAAGAAATAATCGAAGAATTAAACTTGCATAAAAGTAGAAAAATAGGTTCAAATTACCACACAGGGTTCCAATAAAATCCTAGAATAAAAACTTAGCTACTCATGTTCGTTACGAAAAGCATAATAAAAATACGAAAAATCATAAAAGCTAATAAAAGAGGAGAACTATGATGAAGAGTCGTCAAGTCTTCGTCTTCGTTCTTGTGCTCCTTGATTGCGTGTAGAAAGATGAAAAATAAAAACTAAAGATAAAAGATAATAAAAGATCTAATTGTGTGCTTTTGGCCTTTAAATAGGGTGCAAAAATATAATAGGGCGGGTTTCCTTGTGTAATTAAAATTCCTTCACTGCGCCACCTCGACCATCCGGACGGCCGTGTGAGATTTATGCCTGAAATCCGCACGGCCGCGCGGTCTTCAATTCTTCAGAAATCTGATTTTTTCACTTTTGCCCACTTTTTCTCCGAATTTGCAGTTTTCACCCCATAAGTTTCCAATTCTTCAATTTGCACCTAAAATACAATTAACAACCATTTTAAGCACCAATTATCATTAAAACACACCAAAAGCTCCAATTAAAAGGTACAATTAAGTGTATAAATATACACTTAACAATCATCAAACACCAACGTAAGGCTGGTGGGGCACAAAAAAACTAAAAAAACAAAATGATAAGGGCACTGTAAATGATAGCACGAGAGAAGCTGATTCAATGGCAAAAGTAATGAGGGATTACCAAGAAAAATTTGAGATTAAAACATATTTCAAAATTATGATGACGAGCAGGTACTCAGTTGAAACTCCGGAGAAGAAAGCATGGTTGATTGAACAATAAAATGCCATTATTGCAAAAAGGTCATCTCGTTCACTGAATTTTGACGATGATGTCTATCACCCTGAAATGCCTCCATCTGATTAAGTATGTTGATGTTCTTTTAATGGTTTAATTTTCTGATTATCGTTGATTATCTTAAATGTAGTTATTTTAATTGTTAATTTGAATTTTTAGTAATGTCTAATAAGTTATTAATATTAATGTTAATGTTGTAAATCGCCCTAATGGTATTGCTCTTTGGTTTGATGATGGTGGAAAATAAAGTATGACAACAATATAAAAGATAGAGAGAGAATGCAAAGACAAAAATCCGTAGAGAGATTAATAAGGGTGTAAATATAGGGGAGGGAGAATTCCATTATATAGGTGATCAAAAACCCTGTGGGAAAATAAATCCCGCAAAAAAGGAAAAAGAGTACAACAGGGCATCTAGGTATCTTCTGGATACTGAGTATCTACAGAGTACTCCCCCTCAAGTTAACTCCCCCTGATGTCTATAAGGGAGCGAGCTCAGATAATCTACGCAGGCCAATAGCCTTAACATGCTTTTCAAAAGTGACTTTAGGTAATGACTTAGTAAATAAATCAGCGCAATTATCCTGACTTCTGATCTCTGCTGGATCATTATTTGTTTGAGCTCTTGTTGTTACTGATTGAAGAAAAACTTTGGAGCTATATGCTTGGTGTTGTCACCTTTAATGAAGCCCGTCTTCATTTGCTCAATGCACGCTGCATTATCCTCGAATATGATCGTAGGATCTTCTGTGGTAGCCAATCCACAGGAATCTCGAATATGCCCATTCATGGCTCTAAGCCATGTACATTCACGCACTGCCTCGTGAAGTGCTAAAATCTCTGCATGTTTCGATGAGGTGGCAACTAAGGTCTGTTTTGTAGACCTCCAAGACACAGCTGTGTTCCCAATGGTAAACACATATCCAGTTTGGGAACGAGCTTTGTGTGGGTCTGACAGATACCCAGCGTCAGCATAACCCACAAGCTTTGCATCCTTTAATGATGCATAGGGATAGAACAAACCCATGTCTATTGAACCCTTAAGGTAACGAAATACGTCCTTTACACCATTCCAATGGCGGCGTGTTGGTGCTGAGCTAAACCTTGCTAGCAAATTTATCGCAAATGCGATATCAGGTCGAGTACATTGAGCTAAGTACAATAATGCGCCTATTGCACTTAGGTACGGCACTTCAGGTGCTAACACTTCTTCGTCCTCCTCCACAGGACGGAACGGATCCTTCGACCTATCCAATGATCGGACTACCATAGGCGTGCTCGATGGTTTCCCTTTATCCATATTAAAGCGTCTTAACATCTTCTGGATGTAGTTCGATTGATGGACCAAAATTCCATCAGCACGGTGTACTATCTCAAGTCCGAGACAAAAATTAGTCCTACAGAGATCTTTCATCTCAAACTCATGTTTTAGGAGTTGGGCTGTTTCACGGACTTCTTCACGAGTCCCAATCAAATTCATATCATCAACATAAACTGCTACAACAGCAAACCCAGAACATGTTTTGTTAATAAACACGCAAGGACAAATATCATTGTTCACGTATCCCCTTCCGAGCAAGTATTCACTTAGGCGATTATACCACATTCTTCCAGATTGTTTCAAGCCATAAAGTGATCGTCTCAACCTAACTGAGATCGTGTTCCGTGGTCTGGAACTAATTGCTTCGGGTAATCGAAGTCCTTCAGGAACTTTCATATATATACTTGTATCTAGATCCCCATATAGATAAGTTGTGACCACATCCATGAGCTGCATAGTCAATTCCTCGGATACAACCAAACTGACTAGATATCTGAATGTAATAACATCCATAACAGGAGAATATGTCTCCTCAAAGTCAATCCCAGGTCGCTGAGAAAATCCTTGTGCTACGAGACGAGCCTTATATCTCATAATCTCGTTTTTCTCATTTCTTTTCCTTATGAATACCCATTTATATCCCACGGGTATAACTCCAGGAGGTGTAGGAGCTACCGACCCAAACACTCCCCTTTTTACTAATGAGTTAAACTCAGCCTGGATTGCTTTTTCCCAATTCGGCCAATCATCCCTCTGTTTACATTCATCAATTGTTCGAGGCTCAATATCATCACTCGATACAATTTCAGTAGCTACTGTGTAAGCAAACACGTCATTGATGATTATTTCATCCCGATGCCAAACCTCATTCATGCATGAATAACTAACCGAGATTTCTCTATTCTCGGGAATGGATACTAATGTCGAGGCGTCCCCCGATTTCGTCTCCAAGACGGATCCATAGTCCGGAACTATTTCATGAGATGGATCGGGTGGGATCCCATTATTGCTATTGCTAACCTCATTCAACTGTTGGGTATTCATCCGCTTCCGGGGATGAGAATCCTTTGATCCAATTGGTCTCCCCCTCTTCTGGGCAGGGATATATGATTGGTTAGCAGGGACTGATGGCCTTCCCACTTTTTGTCCTTCTGGGACATCTATCCTTGCAGGCACGTTTGCAGCTGGTATATGAGATCTCGTCACTTTTTCTAAGTCAGAGAATGAGTCTGGCATATTATTGGCTACTTTCTGTAGATCTATGAGTCTACGTACTTCGAACTCTCTGAGTGAAGTGGGGGGATCATGATGAGACACAGTGGGGTCATTCCATACAACTTCACGCCGTTCTTTAGGAACGTTAGTGTGAACGTTCTTTCCTCCCCCTAACGGCGGGAAGACGGTCTCATCAAAGTGACAGTCCGCGAATCGAGCGGTAAAGAGATCGCCTGTCAAGGGTTCTAAATATCGTATTATAGATGGTGATATGTAACCAACATAAATGCCCAATCTACGTTGAGGTCCCATCTTGGTCCGTTGTGGCGGAACAATCGGCACATAAACTGCACACCCAAATGTGCGTAAATGAGAAACGTTTGGTGTACTTCCGGACACCAACTGTAACGCAGAATATGGTTGGGTTGCAGTGGGCCTCAATCGTAATAACATAGCTGCGTGCAATATTGCATAGCCCCAAGCAGAGATTGGAAGTTTGGTGCGCATTACCAAAGTTCGTGCAATCCTCTGTAAATTCTTAATAAATGCCTCTGCAAGGCCATTTTGGGTATGAGCATGCGCTACAGGATGTTCTATGTCAATACCTGAAGACATGCAATATTCGTCGAAAGACCGCGACGTAAACTCTGCAGCATTATCCAGTCGAATAGACTTAATGGGTTAATCTGGATAGTGTGCTCTCAATCTTATTATTTGAGAGAGGAGTTTAGCATAAGCAGCATTCCTCGTAGACAACAAATCGACCTGTGAGCACTTAGTTGAAGCATCAACCATCACCAAAAAATATTTAAAAGGTCCACATGGTGGTGAGATGGGGCCACATATATCTCCTTGGATTCGTTCCAAGAAACCAAGAGAATCTTAACTAGTTTGTGCATAAGCTAGCATAGGATCAAGTTTTCCAATAGAACAAGGTACACATATCTTATCATTGTGTACAAGATCCTTATTCGTTAACGGATGCCCAATAGATGTGTTAATAATTTGGCGCATCACACTTTGACCCGGATGTCCCAGTCGGTCATGCCATAGAAAATATTTGCTCGGATCACTAGACTTCGAGCAATCGACAAGGTGTGCTTCTGGCACTCGAATTTTGGTCTTATATAACCCTATCGAAAGTCCCTCTAATTTTTCCAAGGTACGCTTCTGGCCGTACACGTTAGAGGTGATGCACATATACTCGATCCCCTTTTCATCAGTTGTTTCAACATGATAACCATTGGCTCGAATATCTTTAAAACTCAGCAGCGTTCTACTGGAACGTGGAGAATAAAGAGCTTCTCTAATGGTCAGAATTGTGCCATGAGGTAACATAATATGGGCATTACCATAACCATCTATTATACTAGATGTGCCTGATATAGTAGTCAAAGAAGTCTTACTAGACATGAAACTAACAAAATATGACTTATCCCTAAGGATAGTGTGCGTTGTCGTACTATCTGCCAGACATTCATCCCCACATGCCATGTCTAGAAAGATAAATAAATCTAATCATATATTCTGCAATTGAAAATACTTTAATAAAATCCAAACAAGATAACTTTATCGAGTACCATATAAACTAATTAAAACATAGCCATATAAAATATAGTTCAGAAAATAAAGCACAAAAATAATCCAAATACGAAATTGTTTCATAAGCATGACCAAATAAACAACATAACCTAAAACTGATAAACTAGAAACATAAAAGAACATAATGTCTAAACTCATAAAATAACATTCTAATCATATTCCAAACTGGGTCATTGGGTCAGATGTGCCCAGATTTGGGAGTCGAGCAATGGGCTCCTCATTGAGAACGTCTATCTCAACCAGGTTGGTCTCCGGTGGTGCATTGTTATTTACACCACCAACCATAACGTTCCTCGCACGACAGGTGCGTGACCAATGCCCAGTTCCACCACACCTATGACATGTATCTCTATTCTGATTTTGATTCTGATTCGGGGCTCTATTCTGCTGCGCACCTCTAGGTCGAGCATTGTTACCTCCTCTTGGCATATTCCCCCTTTGCCCATACTGTGGGGGACCATTAGGTGGCCTATTATAAGGAACATGTCCGCCCCTATTACCCCGTCCTCTCACTCGACGATTGAACCCCCGACCTCTGCCTCCTCCACGGTTGTTTCTGTTGACCAAATTTGCTTCCGGCAAAGGTTGAGGATTTCGATTGACCAAATTTGCTTCTGGCAAAGGTCGAGTACCAACTGGTCGAGCCTGGTTGTTCTTCAAAAGAAGATCAAGGTTCTTCTCGGCAAGGAGCAGAACTGTGACCAACTCTGAAAACTGAGTATAGTTCTTGGCTCTGTACTGTTGAGACAGTATCATATGTGAGGCAGGGAATGTAGAGTACGTCTTCTCCAGAATCTCAGCATCAGTTAGTTTCTCTCCACAAAACTCCAGGGTGGATTTGATGCGACATACTTCAGAGTTATACTCGTTAACGGTTTTGAAGTCCATAAACCGTAAGTGAATCCATTTGTTTCTTGCTTCAGGCAAGAGGATTGTCTTTTGGTGATCAAATCGACTAGCCAGGGCATCCCATAGTATTTGGGGATCCTCAATCGATGAGTAGTCCAAACGGAGGACCTCATCTAGGTGCCTCCTAATCAGAATCATGGCTTCAGCCTTCTGGGGTTCGTTAAGCAGATTTTCTTTGACAATAGCCATCTTCAGTTTCTTACTAGTGAGATGGATCTTAACATCCATTGTCCAACTCACGTAGTTCTCACCAGATCCATTCAAAGGGGTGAAATCAAGTTTGCTCAAATGTTCCATCCTATCGTACATAGACAAAGAATACATGCGAATCAAATTATTGTGTATTACTTTTATGTCATGAAATTTGCATATGCCGTGATACAACCACATATAGCATATATGACTCGCATAGAATTCACATATATTTCAATCAGTTCATGATTATTAGACAAACCGATTGTTTCATGCACACAGAATATTCACATGGATGATTTTATTCACTGGTCATATAACATTAAATGTCCAAACATGTACGCAGAATATTCATAGTGAAATAATTCTACAAGAATATTACATATTACTCATCTTGACAAACAGATTAATTCATAAACTTCTTATCTTCATTCACCAACAAAGTACAACTCATATAACAATCTATTCATGAATCATACAGTACTCGAAACATCAACCGAGATTTTCAAACAAATATCAAATGACATCAAATAAATATGCTACACAACTTTTCATGCTAATTCGAATTTATCTAACATGCATTCATATAATAAAGAATTTCAAGGGGTTAAGGCTTACTTGAAAATTGATAAAATTCAGATACTATAGAGAAGATTATACGTTCTACGAAAGTAGATCACCGTTTTACAAACGAACCACGCTCACAATTTCTCCAAGTATTCTAGCCCCACGAACAATTGTTCTTCCACGATCACCGCGAGCAATTCGTGCTGATAACGTGTTGTAAATCGCCCTAATGGTATTGCTCTTTGGTTTGATGATGGTGGAAAATAAAGTATGACAACAATATAAAAGATAGAGAGAGAATGCAAAGACAAAAATCCGTAGAGAGATTAATAAGGGTGTAAATATGGGGGAGGGAGAATTCCATTATATAGGTGAAAAACCACCGGGAGTTACAAGAGAAGTTACAAAACAAGTTACTCTACCACTAATACATAATGGGAAGACATGGGTAGGTTAGTGATCTAGTGGGGAGTTGGGTGGTTATGTTAGGAAACCCCACAACCATATTATTTACAACAGTTAATATTTTTTATATATAATTTCAAATATTGAGTTTATAGACGATCAACTAAAACGAGGATTAATATGGTTGACCCAAATATCCTTTAAAATACAATGAACAAAACAGAAAAACAAGACAATGAATAACCATCTTACAACATGATTACAACGATAAAAATTAAACATTCAAATTTCCCTCTCGGTACTCGTTCCAGACATGCTCGACGAGATCATTTCGGAGCATAAAATAGCGAGTTGTATCTGTAAGTCCGACACGGTTGCTTAAATATTCTGCAATCGTTATCGGGTCTCGCTCAACAGGTTGCTGCTGCACGTGCTCGATATAATCGTCACCTTCTTGATTGCGGTTGTTTTCCACGATCATATTATGAAGAATTATACAATATTTCATAACTTCACCAATTTGTGCATTGTGCCATAATCGACAAGGTCCTGTAATAAATTCAAATCGACATTGGAGAATGCCAAAAGTTCTTTCAACATCCTTTCGATATGCCTCTTGCAACCTCGTAAATAATTGTTTATCGCGTCCTTGTGGATCGGGAATTGCTTGAACAATAGTTGACCAACATGGATATATACTATCTGCTAGATAATATCCTTACTTGTATACTCTACCATTTATAGTAAATTGAATATCTGTGGCTAGACCTTCAACGACATCATTGAATATATGTGAGCTATATAATACATTAAGATCATTACAGGCACCTGATGGACCAAAGTATGAATGCCGAATCCAAGTATCATATGATGCTACGGCTTCAAGTATTATTGTAGGGTTGCCATGGCGCTCAGAGTATGTACCAGCCCAAGCGGTGGGACAATTTTTCCATTCCCGATGCATACAGTCCACACTTCCTAGCATTCCAGGAAATCCCCGTTGCTCTGCTTTTCTAAATAGTCTAACCATGTCTGCATTGTTAGGTCATCGAAGATACTCCTCTCCATACACTGCATTGACAGCACGACAAAAATGCTTCAAAGTACCTGAAGATGTGCTCGCTGCTATTTTTAGATACTCGTCAATTGCATCTACAGAATATCTGTAAGCGAGTATACGAAGTGCAACTGTCATCTTAACATGGGGTGAGAAACCTTGATTTCCGGAGGCATTCGGCTTTTGCTTAAAGTAATCGTCAAAATTCACTATATCATTCATAATTCGTAAAAATAATTCACGCCTCATACAATTTCTAGTTCGAAAATATTCAGGAGGATATAAAGGACGATCTACAAAGTAATCATTCATAAGTCCCTCATGCCCAACTCTTCGATCCCTTTCTATGGAAGTCCGACGTGATGTTGTTCCTCCGTGTTGTGTTTTGCACTTTCCTTGTGAAACCAACATATGTGATTGGTATTCCACGTACATCGTCGTCATCATTGTGTGGCCTTGGTTGTCGTCGTCAGAGGAGGAATTATCACTTCCTTATTGTGCCATTTTATTTTTGAAACAGAAGCTGGATTGTATATAGAATGTGAGGTGATTGTGTATAGAATGTGTGGTGATTGTGTAAGGGGTGAGGAGTAACATTATATAAGAAAATGAATAGATAATAGAGAAGATTTGGATGACCAAGATTGAACATGAAAATTCAATCTAATGGATTATAGTTGGATAAGATAATGAAAATCTGAAGAAGATCATCAAGATGTGGACAAGATGATTAGATAAAAATTTAAAGGACGAGATCAATTGAAATCATATCCAATGGTTGTAGTTCAATATTTCAGATATTTTCAGATTTTTTCATGGAGGAGACTGTGAATAAGATAATTAGATAATAATTTAATGGACGAGATCAATTGAAAATCATATCCAATGGTTGTAGTTCAATATTTCAGATATTTTCAGATTTTTTCATGGAGGAGACTGTGAATAAGATAATTAGATAATAATTTAATGGGCGAGATCAATTGAAAATCATATCCAACGGTTGTAGTTCAATATTTCATATATTTTCAGAAATTTTCATTTTTAGGATCAAAATATGTATTAAAAATAATTAAGATTGTTCAAATAAAATTTAACTGTCTACAATCTCGTATATGAATAAAACTTGAGCCATAAACAAATTACTAAATAATCCGTAACATGATTTAGAGACTCAAACATTATAGAGCCCTCTCATTATAGAATTTTTTTTAGAGACTTTAAAATTTTACTGGGTTTCCATTTGAGTGTCCAAAACAGAATTTAGAGACCCAATTTGGAGAGGCACATTTCACTCAACTAAACTAGTCGCAAAGAGGAGAGTTATTATCTATAATTTAATATAATTGCTGAATTAGATATTAATATTCCCCAATGGCCAATCCCAATCCCCACCGTTGAGTACCCACCATCGCACTGGCCCACCAAACCAATCGTCGTCAGTCATCTTAAATGTGTGTCTCCTACCCCCATCCATCATCAACCACATTTCATTTTCAAATCAATTCTCACCAAATCGGATCTCCCTTCTTCCATCTGTTTCCCCACTCTCTCTCTCTCTCTCTCTCTCTCTCTCTCTCTCTCTCATCAGCTATCTCTCTCTCTCTCTCTCTCTCATCAGCTCTCTGTCGATCCCGAAGAATCGAGAATTGGAGGAAGAATGGCGATAACAGTGCCCAGCATATTGAAAGAGAGGAAATACCCATTCATACTTGCATTCTTCCTTCTACTAATCTTCGTCACTCTCATCCTCATCTCCACCTCACAACAGTCCCCATTAATTCCCATCACCACCACCAATCTCCCCTTTTCCACCACATATCCACCTCCCCCAACTACTGTCATTTCGTCGAACACTTCCTCTGCACCGATCACCAATAATACCAATGCCTCAAACAATACCGACGATTACGATGATAATAATCAGGTGGTGGATGTGGATTGGGAGCTGTGTACGGGTCCTGGTGTTGTTGATTACATACCATGTTTGGATAATTGGAAAGTGATCAAATCATTGCCCTCTCGAAAGCGGATGGAACACAGGGAGAGGCATTGCCCTGAACCAACTCCAAGGTGTTTGGTTCCTCTGCCTCAAGGTTATCAGCTTCCAGTTCCGTGGCCTAAGAGCCGGGATATGGTGAGACCATTCATTCTTTCTTGGTAAGCTTTATTTTCTTTTTTTTTTTTTTTTCATTATTATTCTTCCCCAAGTTTCATGGATCAAGAACCTCTTCAACTGTTGCACCTGATCTTCACACAATTTGTATCCTATTATGCTATGTGATGCCACATACATAAATGTATGTATCATTGACTATAACAATTTTGACTATCAATTTTTTTTTTTTTTTTTTTTTTTTTTTTTTTTTTATGTTTTCTGGATTCAATTATTCGATTTTGTTTATTTTCCGTCTACAATGATTGATTGTTATTTTCCTGAAAAACAACCTATAGTGGATTGATTCACGATCCAAATTCTTTGTCTTGAGCTTGATGGACTTTGCAACCGATTGATTATGTATACAATGTGTGGTTTAATGGTTTGAGAATACATTATGGTTACTTGTTGGGAGTTTGAATTTACGAGCTTGATTTTTCTTGGCAATGGTTGTGGTGTATTACATCTAGTGTTGCTTCTAAGGTATCACCATTTGCTACTTCATTAGTTGGCCGCTTTTGTTGTATAACATGTTTTGATTTCATTTATTCTCAGGTATGGTACAGTAACGTCCCTCATCCTAAGCTTGTCGAGTATAAGAAGGACCAGCGTTGGGTTGTGAAATCAGATGATTATTTTATTTTTCCTGGTGGAGGCACACAATTCAAGAATGGAGTCAATTTTTACATCGAGTCTATTGAAAAGGTTGATTTACTTTGAAAGTTTATTATCTTGTCTGTCCATGATTTTTATTCACTCCAACCGTGGAGATATTCAATCAGGTATTTAATGTTTTATTATTTACTCCAGACATTACCAGTGATTGAATGGGGGAAGAAAACGAGGGTCATTTTAGACGTTGGGTGTGGAGTTGCTAGCTTTGGTGGTGCTTTGCTGGACAGAAATGTAATTACGATGTCTTTTGCCCCAAAGGATGAACACGAAGCTCAAATTCAGTTTGCTCTTGAAAGGGGAATTCCAGCTACACTCTCAGTCATCGGTACACAAAGGCTCACTTTTCCCGATAACTCTTTTGATATGATTCACTGTGCTAGGTGCCGCGTTCACTGGGATGGAGATGGTACCTCTCTCTCTCTCTCTCTCTCTCTCTCTCTCTCTCTCTCTCTCTCTCTCTCTCTACATTAATCCTATTTTTTCCTACAAAAAAGATAATAATTTTGGGTAATAAATGAAAATTGCAGGTGGAAAGCCTTTGATGGAACTGAACAGAATTCTTAGGCCTGGAGGATATTTTATATGGTCAGCCACACCAGTTTATAAAGACGATGAAAAACATCAGAACGTCTGGAAATGTTAGTGAAAAAAACCCCCACTATATACTAGTGAAACGAATTATCAATTGATCCATATAATGTCAACACTTTTTCGATATTGCAGCTATGGTAGCTCTATCAGAATCAATTTGCTGGAGCATAGTGGCAAAGACTTACGCTAGCGATATGCATATTGGGCTAGTTGTTTTCCAAAAGCCCATCTCATCTTCCTGTTATCAGAATCGAAAAGAGAATAGTCCACCTCTTTGTGATCTGTCGAGTAGGCCCAATAATCATTCATGGTATTTACTATTTATTGTGTGAAAAAAATTCAATTTATGTTCATTATATTTAGTGTAGTTATTTGGATCGTAAACCCTTATCATTTTTCGCTCGCTCCTGCAAATAGGTATGTGCCTCTGGATAGTTGTCTTGTGCCAATTGTAGGTGACTCGAACAAATGGCCATCACTCTGGCCGGAAAGGCTAAGCGATAAACCACAAAGCCTCTCTTCCGAGCCAGATGCCGAAGAAACCTTCAAAGGGGACACCACACACTGGTCTGCACTAGTCTCTGAGGTTTATATTGGTGGTCTTGATATTAATTGGTCTAGTGTTCGGAACGTTATCGATATGAATGCAGGTTATGGAGGGTAAGTTACATAAAAAAGGCTTTTGTTTTCTTGAAAATTTCAGGAATTTATTTTGTAATATTTTTCATGGTGTTTGCAGGTTTGGTGCTGCACTGATTAATCTACCACTGTGGGTGATGAATGTCGTTCCCGTTCACGAACCAGATACTCTATCAGTCATTTTCGATAGAGGGCTGATTGGAACTTACCATGACTGGTGTGAATCTTTTAATACATATCCTCGAACATTTGATCTTCTGCATTCCAGTTTCCTCTTAGGAAACTTGACCAAGAGGTAGTAACCAACCACTCACTCATTTCATCCATATGTGCAGTTTCGTATAATCATAATAATATTTTCTTGAAATTGCACATAAATTACTTGAGCTGATTTGATTGAGCAATTATATTTTGTCAGATGCGATATAATTGAAGTAGCTGCAGAGATGGATCGGATAGCGAGACCAGGTGGATATCTGCTAGTTCAAGACAGCATGGAAATAATTGCAAAGATGAAGCCCATTTTGAAATCCCTTCACTGGTCCGTAAATGTACATCAAGATCAGTTTCTTGTTGGTAAGAAAGGATTTTGGCGGCCAGATAAGTAAACCCGAGCGTCAGAGAATCCGATGATCCCTTATATTATTTTACGATGTATAATCTTTGCCTTCTTCAATCTTCACGGAAAATGTTCGTCATCTTTCATTGTTTGCAAATAATATAGGTATTTTTGTGAACTGTTGCGTTTTGGGTTTCTCAGGTATATGTATTCTTTTACATGAACACAATTTGAATCAAACGAGAATCATTTTGATCATTTTTTAATTAAGTCAATGTGTCATGTACTTGTATGTCAATTGCCCTAAATTTAAATGTAATTTATAATGCTTCAACCCTTGCTTTGAAATTTTATTTAACAAGACATCATCTTTTGCGTTTTGGTTGGAAAAAAGTGAAGATTCTTTTACAATACATTCACATCTCTGTACACATGTACAAGTACAACTAACATAAATTATAGGGCTAAATAGCATCTTTAAAGTATAAGGTTGGTAATACTTATTTTCTTAAACTTAAAAATGTAATAGTTACCTTCCTCATTAATGAATTTAATGGTAAAACTTTGACTTTGAATGATGTAGCATTTTTTCTTCTCAAAATGTCATTCTAGCTATTATATTGATGCATCTATAATAATATCTTTTAAAAAATATTTCAAAAAATAAATTTTATAAAATACAATAATTATTAAAAAAAAATGATTTAAGTTTAACTCCACATTTTAATTACTATATTAGTCTCATATAAATAAAAATCTCAATTATTTAAAAAAAAAATATAAAATACGTTAAACATTTGCAAGAAAAAAAATTATTTTCAAGACTTAACGTCCAACTTTTTTTTATAATAATTATTGATTTTAAAATTTATTTCAGTTACTTAAATATAACTTTCAATAAAAAATATTTAAATATTTAGACGTTCAAATTATGATTTCTTTTTAACTTTTGAATACATTTTGTGTTTCTCAGAAGCAAAAAGTGAGATTATTATATTAGAGTCATATACTCATTAAAATAACTAGATAAACTATAAAATTATAATTAAAATTCGAATACTTGTTCACTTTTTTATTGAACATAAAGCAAAACAAAATTGAAACTAAAATTCAATTTTTTTCATTTGCAATACTTAAATAATAAAATTAAGTTTTTGAAAGGTTGCCGAATATTTTTTTATTACATATTCATTATTTATATAATGGCTAGAAGGACATTCTGGGAAGAAAAAAATCCATATCATTCAAAGTCAAAGTTTTACCATTAAATTCATTAATGAGGGGATAAGTGTTACATTTGTAACTTTAAGGGGTAAGTGTTACCAACCCTATACTTTAAGGGTGCAAACTGTATTTAGCCCTAAATTATATTTGAAAGATGTGTTGATGATTAAAGAAAGGGGCTTACTATTCGCAGTGTATTTTTCTCTAGTTACAGTGCGAAATAATTCATTTGTTAAGAAACCCTTTGACCTTTTTCCAAATCTTCTCAACCTCCAAATTTTAAAACTTTCCAAATCGTCAAATTTTTCCAATAGTATCAATTATAACACAAATAATTATTAATAAGGATGAAACCTATTGAAATAATTCAATGCCTCCGAATTCGTGTAATTTAAATATAACTTGTATAAAATCAAAAGTCTATAAACAAAATAGACAAAACTTGTATCGAGAAAGATTGTGCAGCAGAATATAAATAACACAAGTTTTAAGCAGAATATAAATAACTGAGTGACTGTTCTCTTTTTGGAGTTATTTTCCTTGTTCAGATCTTCAAGCATTTAAGTTTTCTTAATCCAGTCACTATATAATTCTTTGCAAAGAGACATCAGTTCCTCCTCATTGCATAATTCTTCTTCTCCCTCAAATAAATCATATGTTTTAGGAAGAGAGGTACAGTTAAAACATTTTAGATTAGTCAGGGAAGAGTCAAAAGATTCAGCATATTCAGGTGTTGTATATTTTTTCTGCAAACCATCGACGTTCAAGTGTCGATTCTTTTGATAAAAGTCAACATAATTTTTTTTTATGTAAAAATCGACACTGTGATGTCGATTTTTTGATCTTACGATTTTTTAAATAAATTCACGGTCTTTCTTGCAGACTACTGCACCTAGCACATGTAGTGGAGTTAATGGATGTACGGAATTAACTTTGGATTATGGACATGAATTTACCACCTATGACGAGTTTGCAACATGAGACAATTTAGTCACATGGATGCACGAAGTTGGTAGGCGACTAGGAATGATAACGGTAGTGAGGTCTTCAAACCTAGGGAACAATAGACATAGAAGGTCGTATGCACGTAGTACTTGAGTGCAATTGCATATAGTCGTTGCCGAAAATTAAAGGAATAAATACATATGGATGTACTGTTCACATGATTTATCTACACTTTAGGTATAATAAATAGAGCAAATTACGGCCACCCCTGAGATAAGATCAAATTACGAAAAATTCCTTTTGTTCGCATAATTACAATCACCCCTCAATTATGTATTTCACTTTTACTATATCAAATTTATCTAGGGGTGTTTATTCGGTCGGTAAATCGATAGAATCGAATCTAACGAAATTCGGTATATGCCGATTACCAAACCGTTAATTAGGTGTGATACAGTTTATTATTATTATTATTATATATATATATATATATATATATATATATATATATATATATATATATATATATATATATATATATATATATATATATATATATATGTAAAGTTATGTAGTATTTAAACTATAATTAATATAAAAAAATAAAATAAAAATCAATTGTTTTAAATATTTTTACTTTTGGTATCCACTTATTTATCGAACCGGACGCTAAATGGTATGAAATTTTAACGCACCGAAATTTCGGTACAATTTAATGAATAACCGGCCCCAAATTTACCAACTGGAGGGAATTTTTTCGTAAAAAATACATAGTTGAGGGGCTGCCTATAATTATGCAAATAAGAGGGGTTTTTTTCGTAATTTTATCTTACGTCAGGGTGGCCGTAATTTAGTCTAATAAATATGGGATAATTAGTGAAAACCCCCCAACTCATTTACTTATATTAAGATGGATATAACCTTCTTTTGATTATTAGTGAGAACCCCCCACCTTATATTAAATAATTTTTTTTTAATTAAAATTGTATTTTCACGTGACTAATATATCTAATTTGCCCTTCTATGTTATATTTAAAATAACAAAACCTATTTCACGTCCTCTCTATTTCCCCTATTCTCTTCTCTGTTTTCTCTCTACAGACGGCCACCTCCAACTTCTTCCATTTCTGCGCCACCGCCGCCACCACCTCCAACCCTCTTCGATCTTTGTGTCGCCGTCTACTCTCTTCTTCCAACGGCGTTGCTCCCTCCACCGCCGCGAAAACAAGGCGGTCTTCACGCCTGGAATTCTCTCGTCAAGGACTGCGTTAGGGTTTTCGCCTGGGAGAATGACGAGACTATGCAGCGGCGATAGTGTTCATATTGCGTCTGAGATTTCAATAGAGACCACCGCCAAAATTGTTTTATTGTTGTTGTTATTCTTCTTCTCTGATTTTTTTTTATTGGAACCCAATTCTCGAATCACATTTTTCTTACTTGGAGTTTTTGGTTGAATTCTTATATTGAAGGCTAATTTTGTGTTCAATCAGTAGTATAATGGATGTTGTTTTTTGTGAAATTGTGTTGGTGTTATTTACAGATATATAGTTGTTTTCGTACAGCAATATAGTTGTTTTTGTACAACAATATAGTTGTTTTTATTACTTTTTAGTTGATTTTGACAAATAGTTAATTTAACAAATAGTTGATTTTGATAAATGAAAGTTGTTGGAGATATATAGTTGTTTTAATCATAATTGTTTTAATAATAGTTGTTTTTAATAATAGTTGTTTTATGAAATATAGTTGTTTTAACTGAAGAAAAAAAAATATAGTAAAAAAATATTTTTAAAAGATATAACAAAAATTTAAAAAAAATATATTTTTTAAAAAATATTATTTGTTAGATAAGAAATAAATAAATAACGAAAATTAAAATTAAAATAAAAAATAAAAAGTGCATGAAAGTAGTGTATAATAGGTAGCGAATAAATGAAGGGTAAATTTGAGAAAAAAAAAGGATGGGTCTCTCACTAATAAAGAAAAAGGAGCTGGACCCATTCTCATTAAAATAATGCTAGATGGGGTTCTCACTAATAGACCCAATAAATATAATGTGTGCATATTATAATAAGGGGTTTTTGTGCATATGTTCCTAACCAAACATCTTTATTATTTTAGGTTTAGGGGTTATATATCTTTCATCAATAAACCCATCCCTTTAATATTTATTATAAATAAATGAAACATTCATGTATATGACAATATTACCCCCAACTCTTTCTACCCAATTCTTAATTGTAACCCCAATTTAATCAATTTTGTCCATAAAAATCCAATTTTGACCACAAAAATCCAATTTTGACTTTTTTTTTCAAATTTTTTTTTCAAAACTTTTCTTTTGCCACCGGATTCCAGCGTTGACTTTTCGATTTATTTATTTTTATTATTTTTTTTCCGGATTTTTTCGCCGGTTTCAAGCGTTGACTTTTTTTTTTTTTTATTCTTCCGGATTTTTTCGCCGGTTTCCGACGGTCTCTGGCGTTGATTTTTTTTAGTATTTTTTTAGTGTTTTTTTTTTTTTTTTTTTTTTTTTTTTTTTTTTTTTTACGTCCGCCGCTAAACGTTGACCGTAATTGTGCTGTCACTGACATTAAATTGACGTAATTATACTGTCAATGACAGTACATTAACGTAATTGTACTGCCGTAGACAATACATTTATGTAATTGTTCTGCCGTTGACAGTAGATTAACGTAATATTATTATTATTTTTTTATGTTATTTTTTTTTTAATTTTGTTTGATTTGTTAACAAGTCAACGTAATTATATTACTGTCGTTGATGGTAAAATAAATGTAAACACAATAATATTACTATCAACCACATCAATATTATTATTTTTTGGGTTTTTTGTTTTGTTTGAGTTATTCACGGAGTAACATAATAATATTATTGTTTATTATTGTAATATTACTTGTAAACACAATAATATTACTGTGATTGACGGTAATATTACTGTTGTTAGAGTAATATTGTTGTCTACCACATCAATATTATTATTTTGTTTGAGTTTTTTGTTTGTTTGAGTTATTCACGGAGTAACGTGATAATATTACTATCTATTATTGTAATATTACTGTGGTTGACGGTAATAATACTGTTGTTATAGTAATATTGCTGTCACTTACAGTAATATTAATTCTTTCGGCTTTTTATTATGTTTACATTTGTTGAACGATCAACATAGTAATATTACTCTATTACACAATAATAATGAGGTTTGTTGTATTAATATTACTGTGCTAGAGATTAATATAGCAATATTACTGTATTAAATTGTAGTGTAGTTAATTTTATTGTGTTTAACAGTAATATAGTTAATATTACTGTCAATCACAGCAATATTGATGTTTAAACGAATCAAAAAATGTTACAGAAAGAAAGAAAGAAAAAAAAAAGAAAATTCGAACAAGTCAACGCCAGAAACCGGTGGCGGAAAAAAAAAAAAAGTAACCGCCGGGAACCGCCGAAAAAAAAGTGAACGCCGGAGACCGGCGGTCAACGGCGGTGACAGACGAATTTGTCCATAAAAATGTATTTTGGGTAAAAATTGAATAATTTGTGAAATTTAGGGTCAAATTGAGGTTAAATTAAAGGGCAAATGGCAAATAGGCCCATGACAAGGGCACTTAATTAAAAGAGGGCATCCAACTTTTTTGTCTTTCAAATAAATCGAGTTCATTCAAACTTATTTGCAAATAAGGAAAATCCTTTTATATATACCAAAATCACCCGGCGTTGACTTTTTTTTTTTTGATTTTTTTTTTCTGGTAGGTCAACCGCCGGAGACCGCCGGTCTCCAGTGTTTTTTTTTTTTTTTTTTTTTTTAAATAATTTTTTTTTCTTAAAAAAATATTTTAATTAATATTACTGTCTTGGCTACTAAATTACTGTCTCCAAGAGTTATTTAACTGTCGGAAACAGTAATTTAACTGTTAATTGATTTTTTTTTCTTTAAAAATATTTTAATTAATATTATGTCTTGGCTGCTAAATTACTGTCTCCAGCAGTTATTTAACAGTCGGAGACAGTAATTTGACTGTTAATTGATTTTTTTTATTAAATATTTTAATTAATATTACTGTATTCGTTGCTAAATTACTGTCTCCAGCAGTTATTTAACTGTCGGAGATAGTAATTTAACTGTTAATTGACTTTTTTTTCTTTTCTTAAAAACAATATTTTTAATTAATATTACTGTCTTGGCTGCTAAATTACTGTCTCCAGCAGTTATTTAACTGTCGGAGACAGTAATTTAACTGTTAATTGACTTTTTTTTTGTGTTTTTTTTAAAATTTTTTTGTTAATTAATATTATTGTCTTTGCTGCTAAATTACTGTCTCCTATAGTAATTTAACTGTTTCATACAGTAATATTAATAATATTACTGTTCGGGAAAATAATATTCATAATATTATTGTCCCAAACAGTAATATTACTGTCTGAGACAGTAATTTAGTAGCCAAGATAGTAACATTAATTAAAATAATTTTTTCTAAGAAAAAAAAGTCAACGCCGGAGACCTGCGGTCAACGGTGGTTAACCGGCTGAAAAAAATTTCAGAAAAAAAAGTTTTCGAAAAAGAAAACAAAAAAAAAAGTCAACACCGGAATCTGGCTGGAAAAAAAAAATTCAGAAAAAAAATTATTTTCTGGAAAAAAAAATATTTTTTCAAAAAATTATTATTTTGGGGGTTAATGTGATATATTTGTTTAAATTCGGGGTCAATGTGTAATATTAAGGAAGTTAGTGCATAATGGATGGAATTGATAAGTATTATATTATGGAGGGTATTTTACTAAAGATATGGGGATTAGTTTATTTGAAAGACTGTTTTTTTGGGAACCAATGTGCATTTAAGTCCCTTGTGATGGGCCTTTTTGCCGTTCGCCCTAAATTAAATTAATGATGAAATTGAAGCACATAAGGGTATGACGGACTATTTTAGCCTTTTACAAAAATTTGGACCATTTGTGTACTTATTTGTAAATGAGTTTATTGTATGGATCTCTTTATAAATAAGTACCGATTGATGGGCTTATTTGTAAAGATTCCTTATAATAATATATTATAGTATACAATCAACATCCGGTCCTTATTCTAATAAAGTTTTTATGGAACTTAAGGAAATTCTTGGTAGAGCGAGTGTTGAAAAATCCAAGAAAAAGTCAAAATTTATAGAGAAAATTGAAGGAGCTGAGTAGTGTTGAAAAATGTCAAGGATGTATGATAGTTGGGAGAGGTTGGTTGCAGCTGTTCTCAACTTAGGCACCTTGCGCTCTGCGAAAGCTTCAGCAGCGATTTCAGTTCACGTTTCAGTTTTGAAGATGATACCTCCACTCCAACTACGTATCTCAATACTCTGATTTATATCGATCTTGGGTGTCTAATTAAGATTCTTATTATCTTAAAACTAACCATGTACCAATTATTTTTGGGTTTTCTGTATTTTGACTTCATTTTTTTTTCTTTCTATTGTTGGCACTTCCCATTTTATCTAATTCTCTTTTTATTCTGGTTTATACCTTCAATTTGAAAATTGTCTAAAGTTACCTTCAATTTTCGAGTGCAATTATGTAATTTTGTATTTTTAAACAAGTTTTATTAGCCATTCGGGGTGAATAAGATTTTAGCCAAAAATTAAATAAAATGATACATGCTGGAATCAAATTGTTGATTCCATCATAGGCAACATAAAATTTGCAATTTAGCCATTATGCTTTATGTCGTTGTCTTCTCGTGAATCAATCAATCAGTTTTTAATATGCTTTATAAATAGTTGGGATTAAATGAGTGGGTTGAGAAAGGCTTAATTAAGATTAGAAGATAATTTATTTATGATTACTTGTTTTAGTATCACATTCACATGCCAATATTACTCCTTGTAGTTGTAGGGATTCTTTGCTAAACATTTTTTATTTCAGGTGTCCTGAATTTCAAGAGATCAGAAGTCGAGTTTGCGTGTGAATATTTTACCAACGTGATAGGTTCTTCATCATTAGGCACTTTGTATAAGGGTACATTGTCAACCGGAGTTGAGATAGCAGTTGCAGCTATTGCATTTACTTCTGCTAATGATTGGTCAAATAGTCTCGAAGCCCTGTTTAGGGACGAGGTAACTTTTATAGAGACAATTAACGGTACGGTACTGCATACATACATAACTACATATTCATGAACTTCAATTAATTGAACACTTAATTGCCATTTTCAGATTGACACACTATCAAAAGTGAATCACAAGAATTTTATGAACCTAGTTGGATCGTGTGCGGAAGAGGAGCCTTTCACGAGGATGCTGGTTTTCGAATATGCTCCTTATGAAACTCTCTTTGAGCATCTACACTGTGAGTCTAATTAAACAAGTTCATCTATAGTAAAGTCCATAAATTTTGTGTCAATTTATTGTTTTGTTATTCCTGATTTATGAAAAAAAAATTAAAAATATTATTGGGTTCATATTGAATTGAAGTGTCAACATAAATACACTGGTAACATAAATACACTGGTGCATCGTCTAATTATTATGATCAGTGTTCTAAAATCGGCCGAGGCGGAGGCGGTCCCAAACCTTTACGATTTTAGTGTAAATGTTTGGAAAATCGGTTTTTTGCCTGTGAGGCGGTTTTAGGCGGTCTGAGGCGGTCAAACCTTTAAGGCAGGTCAAACTCGATGGCAAAAATCGGTCAAAAATCGTTTTTTTTTTCAATTCAAAATAAAAGTTGGAATTTTAATAAAAAAAAATGAGTTTATGTTTTATTTTATTTATGTTAACTGTTATTCTTAGAGAACTAATGATGTATGCCAGGAATATTCAAGAATAAATGTAAATTAAAAAAAATGTTTTTTTTATTTATATTTTATAAGAATATTTATATATTATGATCTTATTATTATTAAACTTTTATTATGTTATTAGGATATATACATGATGGTGATATAACTATGTTTAAATATTTTTTTATTTATGTTTTGAGTATTTATAAATAATATCTAGAAATAAATTATATTAAATTTTAAAAATCGATTTATTTCCGATTTATCACCGATTAATCACCACCGCGCCGATTAATCGTAAGTCCGTGCCTGACCGCGTCCAACCCGATTACCACTTTTTACAACCTTGATTATGATATATTAATGGATTATATTTTAGTAAGAGAAGCTGAACACTTGGACTGGGAAATGAGATTGAGAATAGCAATGGGCATAGCATACTGCCTAGAGCACATGCACCAATTGATCCCTCCATTATTCCATAGAAATCTGAATTCCTCAGCTGTGTATCTCTCCGAAGATTATGCTGCAAAGGTTTCAGACTTTGCATTCTTAGATGAGATTCATGAACCAAATATGCAATCTAATGTTTACAGCTTTGGGATCGTACTTCTCGAGATAATTACGGGTAGGCTCCCATACTCGGCGGGTAGTCTTTCGGTTGGAGATTGGGCCTCGGATTATCTTAGCAGAACACAACCGCTTAGAGAAATGGTTGACCCGACCCTTAAGACGTTTAGGGAAGATCAACTTCAACAGATTGGTGATGTGATAAGATTGTGTGCTAATTCAAAAGCGATGGAGAGGCCGAATATGGAAGGTGTTTGGGCCAAGTTGAGGGTGATAACGGGTATAGAGCCCCATGAAGCAATCCCGAGAGTGTTGCCACTTTGGTTGACAGAGCTTGAGACTCCATCTACTAGGGGCCAGGCCCAGCCCAAGGCCAAGGCGAGCAAGGCCGCTGCCGTCTTGGGCCTCCGAAAAAATCGAGTTTTTAGGGGCCTTCAATTTTGGTAAATGCAGCTATATTAAACTTGATTTTTCACATTTGACACTTCCCAATTGGAGCTTGATTTTTAGGAGCTCAAATTCATAAGTTCTTTTTGTATTTTTTATATTTTTTTCTTTAAATTTTGGGGGCGGCTCTTTGATAGAACATTTTTTCTCTAAATTTAATAGAACCAAAAGAAATAAAAGAAAATAACATTAATACCCTTAATGGAAAGGAAGATCAAACACAAAAAAAATAAAAAATAAAAAAACAAACATGCATGTATTTCATTTTCTTCAAGACCACACACAAAACCTCAAATTTCAAAACAATCAAAACTTCACAAAACTTACACAATTGATTAAAACACAACAAAATGGTAGTTCATATGGAAATAGAAACCATTGAAGTATATGACTACATATGACTATATAGTTTATTCTCTCTAATTGACCTGTTATTGCCCATCTTCTTCAACATCGACTTTTTTGGCTGCAACCGAAATTTACACCAAAAAACAGACTGAGATCAAGAGTAGATAGAAGAATAGGGAGAAATATACTTTAACCTCAGAATACGGCGGCGGTGGAGGACTCAAAACGATTGATCAAACCACAAACACACAAAAATCGAAACAAATAAAAAAGTACCCAAAAAATAAATATTCCTTTACTTTGGCCTCAGATCTCGCGGCGGCAGCAAAAACTCGACAACCACTCCTATCTATCGTCTTCCCTAACTTTGGACTCTAATCTCACGGCGACGACGACAGAGGACTCCACAAATTCCGAGGAGCGGCCGAAGGAGGAGCGGATCCAAGAACATAAATAAAAATAAAAATCATACATATCAACAAACGTTCATAAGAAAAGATCCAAACAAAAAAAAAAAAAAAAAGTTCACAAACAAGCACAAATGGATCCAATCAAAAAATGGATACATACATTTATAATCTATCTATAAAAGAAAAATATATCTCAAGGGCACTGAGGCGTTCTTTGTAGAACTATATCACAAAAAAATCAAGGAACAATAGCCATAAAACCTTGGAGCAAGATCCGATTAGATCGGCTATGGAGATTCAAGGCGGCGATTTGGCGGTCCGGCACGGTGAAGAGGCGCGACGACATAGATTGCGCAGGCGATGGGGAAGTGGCGGTGGGCGGCGAGAGAGAGAAGATAACGAGAGTTGAGAGAGAAGAGAAATCACGATCTGGTTTTAGTTCGTCGGGTTAGGGTATTAAAGACGACGACTATATGCAATCTCACAAATTACTTAGGAGAAGCCCAAATTTAATTTTCCACCAAATGAATTACTAAAAGACGATTATACCCTTTATAAAATACAAAATGCACAATAACAAAACTCCACAAATTCATTTGTGCAAGAGCACACCAACAAAACCCACTTTATCTTCTTCACAAACCCATTTCATACAAATTCTTAAAAAAAGTCTCTTCATCTTCTCAAAAAATCCTTAACACCCAAAACCCTCAGATCTTACTAAAACATGCAAAGTGTTGTAAAATGTCCTATTTATCTAGCTCTTTGGTTTATGTTTGTGGTAATACATAAGAATGTAAATAACAAGACAAAGAGAGCAATAGAGAATGCAAAGAACAATAATCCGTAGAGAGAAAATTTTGGGATACGTGGGGAGGGAGTGTTTCTCATTTATATAGGTGGTAGCCACCGGGAAGTTACAAAGGAGTTACATGTGGAAGTTACCTAGAAGTTACATCGCCACTAACACCATATATAGATATGGGAAGTTAATAAACTAGTGGGAAGTTGAAAACCATCAAGTGGTTATGTTAGGAAACCACACATTCCATACTATTTACAACACTCCCCCTTGGGTTCCTATCAAACCACTATTGTGCTTTTTGTGTTGCCTCGTTAAAACCTTCCGAGTCATAAAACCCATTGGGAAAAAAAAAACAATCTCGGTTAGGGAAAAGAGTACAACGCACAATCTTTTCAATCAACAAATGTTGCCTCATTAAAACCTTGTCGAGTAACTAAAACCCTGTGGGAAAAATAAACCTCGCACGAAGGAAAAAGAGTACAACAGGGCACTCGGGTATCTTCTGGATACTGAGTACCTACAGGGTACTCCCCCTCAAGTTAACTCTCCCTAATGTCTACAAGGGAGCGAGCTTGTATAATCTACGCAAGTCAGCATCCTTAACATACTTTTCCAAAGTGACTTTAGGCGAAAACTTAGTGAATAAGTCAGCGTAGTTATCATGTTTCATGATCTACTGAATCATTATTGTTTGAGCTCTTATTATTGTTGATTGAAGAAAACCTCATAACTATGTTCTTGGAGTTGTCACATTTAATGAAGCTCGTCTTCATTTGCTCAATGCAGTTAAATACAATCTCTTAGGATCTTTTGTGGTAGCCAATTCACAAAAATCTCGAACATGCTTAATCATGGCTTCAGGCCAAGTGCATTCACTCACTATCTTGTGAAACAAACATCATGCATGATTTGATCTAGTGACAACCGAGGTACATTTCATAGAACCCCAAGACATAGTTATTTTCCCAATACTTAACCATGGATTGGGAACGAGCCTTTTGTGGATATGACTTCTAGTCAATGCCAATATAAACCACAAGTTTCGCCTCATTCATTGATGCATATGGCGTGTCGGTAAGGTAAGATAAGTCTATCATATAAATTTACCGAAAAAGCTAAATCATATCGAGTACATGGAGTTAAGCATAATAATGCATATATTGCATTTACATATGGCACTTCTGGTGCTAACACTTCCTCGTCCTGCTCCATGAGACGGAATGAATCATTGGACATTTTCCACTTTCCAGCTCCCATAGGTGTTACTCGATAATTTCTCTGTATCCATAACATCTTCTCGATGTAATTTGATTGATGGACATAAATATAATTGACATGATAAATTTTAAGTTGGCAGAGACAACAAATTAGTCTCATTTAGATCTTTGATCTTGAACTCAAATTTTCAACAATTGAGTTTCTCTTACTTGATTTCTTCAGGAGTCCAAATCAAGTTCATGTCCTTAAACATAAATTGTAGTAATGGGAACAATCAAAATCAATTATTGTTCACATATTCTCTTCCGGAGCAATTACTCACTTAGGATATTATCATATTCTTCCGGAATATTTCAAGCCTCAATTTAAGTAAACGTCTCAACCCAACTAAGTTTATGTTCCGTGGTCTGGAACTAATTGTTTTGGGGAAACATAGTCCTTTAGGGACTTTCATATAAATATTTGTATCTAGATCCCCGTAAGATACTTTGTGACCACGAATTTAATAAGATTCACCATGAAAGAGTATACCTCTTTAAAATCAATCTCGGGTTGCTGAGGAAATCCTTGAACTATGAGATGAGTCTTCGAGCTCCCAATCTCATTTGCTCTTAGATCATTGTACAATGAGATGAGTCTTCTGGCTCCCAATCTCGTTCGAGCTATGAGATGAGTCTTCTGGCTCCCAATCTCGTTTAAGCTATGAGATGAATCTTCAGGTTCCCAATCTCATTTGAGCTATGAGATGAATCTTCTGGTTCCCAATCTCATTTCATTGATTGAGCTATGAGATGAGTCTCCCGGCTCCCAATCTCGTTTAAGCTATCAGAGAATACACATTTTTTTTTTCTCTTTAGTTATTCTTTGTTTTAATTATATTTATCTGAATAGATGAAGAAAAATATACATAAATGTTGATAAAGAAGATATGGATACATTCGATTTACATGATTATAGTCTTTTGTTAGTAATGATGTATTAGTTGAGTTGACGATGAACACGACACTTAGTCATGGTCATAAAATTAGATGTCACACGACACTTAGTCATGGTCATAAGATTAGATGTCAGTCTTTTTACGAAGATAGACAATATTGGACGTGTCTTCTAGTTCCCAATCTCATTTGAGCTATGAGATGAATCTTCTGGTTCACAATCTCATTTCATTCCTTGAGCTATGAGATGAGTCTCCTGGCTCCCAATCTCGTTTAAGCTATGAGATGAATCTTCTGGTTCCCAATCTCATTTGAGCCATGAGATGAATCTTCTGGCTCCCAATCTCGTTTGAGGTATGAGATGAGCTTTTTTGGCTCCCAATCTCTTTTCTTTTCTTTGTGAGTACTCACTTATATCCCATGGAACTACTGGTCTCTACACTCTTCATTTTATCAAGGAATCAAATTCAGCTTGGATTGATTTTTGTTTTCATTTCGGCCATCATCCATTTGTTTACGCTTATCAATTGATCGAGGTTTTATATCATCACTCGATAAAAAGTTCAGTAGCTACTGTGTAGAGAAGTTTATCATCGATGATCATATCATCCCAATACCACATCTCATTCATGCATGAATAACTAACCGAGTTTTGTCTATTCACGGGAATGGATATTAATGTCGAGGCGTCCCCCAACTTCGTCTACAGGACGAATCCATAGTCAGGAATTAGTTTATGAGATGGATCAGGTGGGATCCCATTTGTACTAGTGTTAACCGGATTCGATTGTTGGACATTCATCCACTTCCGGGGGTGAGAATCCTTTGGTCCCATTGCGCTCCCCCTTTCCTAGTAAGGGATGCAAGACTTGTTAGCATGGATTGATGGCCTACCCGTCATTGTCCTTCTAGGACATCTATCCCTGCAGGCTTATTTAAGATCTCGTCACTTTTTCAAACCATAGAATGAGTCTGGCATTATTCGCCATACACGACTTCACGCTGTTCTTCAGGAACATTAGTGTTGACATTCTTTGCAGATTTAGTAGTCGTCCCACACGACTTCACACCGTTCTTCAGGAACGTTAGTGTGGATCATCTATTAATCTATATATCAATTCTCTGAAGTAGGGGATCTTGATGAGACATAGTGGGGTCGTCTCACACGACTTCACGCCGTTCTTCAGGAACGTTGGTGTGGACGTTATTTCCTCCCCCTAACGGCGGGAAGACAATCTCATCAAAGTGACAGTCCGCAATTTGAGCGGGTAAGTGATCGCCTGTCTAAGGTTCTTAATTTAAGTTATAGATGGTGATACTTATTTCACATATATCTTCTTGGATTACCTCCAAGAAAGGAATTGAATCATCATAGAAAAAAAATGAGCTACTACAATGGGCATAATTGTGCCATGAGATACATAATGTGGACATTACCATAACCATCTATCAAAACTACATGTCCCTCATTTAGTTATCAAAGAGGTCTTGCTACAAATAGACATGAAATTAATAAAGTACGACTTAACTCTCAAGATAGTATGTGTTGTCGCACTATCTGCCATACATTTATCCCCACATGTCATGTCTAGAGAGTTATATAAATCTAATCACATATATTAAGTACTTCAGGTACTAAGTAAATTCATCAAGCAAACACCACGGAATAACATAACAATTAACTTAGAACACATAGTGACATAAATATATGATCCAGAGCATGAACTAAACATAATCAAAATACGAATATGGTTCATAACATGAGCATATGAAGTAAGATGGTTGAAATTCAATAAAATAATAAACCCGAGTAATAAAATAAACATAATGCATGAAATCAACAATTCAATCATATCCCAACAAGGGTTATTTGGTCAGATGTGCCCAAGTATGGAGGCTGAGTGACGGGCTATACATAGAAAATATTTGCCTCTACCAACTCAGTCTATGCTGGTGCATTATTATTTGCATCTCCAGCCCCAACGTTCCTCGCACTTCAGATGCGCGACTGTTGGGTGCTAAATACCCACACGCAAGTGCACGTATCGCAAACAAGTAGTAAAGTAGACTCGTGAGAGTCGGATGTCAATCCCACAGGGAATACGCAAATTATTTAATCCTAAGTACCAAATCCTAACAATTGTGATTTTTATCCAGCCTACGCAAGTTTGTCAAATTAATTAACTAAATAAATTAAACTAATTAAGAAAGCAATTAAACACGAGAAAATATCAATATAAAACGGATCTAGGATTTTATCTTCCCCCTATGCGATAATTCTTCACCCAATTAATCTCCTATCATGCAAGTTACGATTCTCGATTATTAACCCAAGACACGAAATTACTCATAACCAGTTGTCGCTGCGTTATAAGCCTATTATTCATAAAAGATTCACTATATGTCTATGCAAACCTAGTATAAATAAAGCATTAAATAACAAGTCTCGTAAACGGCTACCTAAGGTATTATCTATATGTCTACGATAATACATGCAATTAACACACTCATCCGGTGAAAACTACTCGAAGGCTCTTCTATCCCTGTTCTAATTATTAAAACGATCTGTCAATCAATTCTAACAATAACAAATAGCAACATAAATTAGCTACGTTCATGCGCTAAATAAGATCAAGATAGAAGAAATAATCGAAGAATTAAACTTGCATAAAAGTAGAAAAATAGGTTCAAATTACCACATAGGGTTCCAATAAAATCCTAGATTAAAAGCTTAGCTACTCGTAATTCTTATGATAAAAATAAAAGAAATAAGAAAAACTATGCTTGAGTCTTCGTTGATCTTCGTTCTTCGTATTTTGTGGTGTAAAATTTCGTGCTTATGGTGTAGAGACATGTTGCTTTTATAGGCTTTTCTTGATAAGGAAGTAGTAGAAATCTAATAGGAATCAATTTCCGCCACTTTCCCCCATCAGGACTTGTTCTTCGATTTTCGCCATGTTGGAGTCCGAATTTTGGAATATTGTGTAAATAGGAATTGTAGCCCTTGAAATTAGCTTTCCAATGCCGCCAAAATCACCTAATTCGGAGTTCGTATGAGAGAGATATGCTCGAAATCGTGGACACTGTCAAAGCTGTGGCGAGATTCCTTCTTCCAATTTGATTTGTTTCCTTATTTGCAACTTTTTCCTTTATTTTTGATCTTTTTTCCTTCATGGACACCTAATTCTCGTTTTTCACCTATAAAACACAAAATCAATCAATTAAAGCACAAATATAATTAAATCTAAACAAAAGATCCACGTAAAGTAAACGTATTGAGTGTAAAATCTACACTCAACAGCGACCAATTCTTAGATCCACTATATATATAAAACATATATTTATGTTCTGATTTTGAGCTCTATTCGGATTTTAAAGTTCATATACAAATCGTTTATAAACATTTGCTCCTTGCTTCAGGCAAGCGTATTGTCTTTTGGTAATCAAGACGACTAGTGAGGTTATCCCATTCTTTATGGGGACCCTTGTTTGATGAATAGTCCAAACGAAGGACTTCATCTAATTATCTCGTAATCAGAAACATAGTCTCAGCCTTCTGGGCTTTACCTAATACATTATCATCGAAAACAATCATTCTCAACTGGCCACTAAGCGTATGGATCTTAACATCCATTCTCCAACTAATATAACTTTCACCAGATACATTAAGTTGGGTGAACTTGAATTTGCTCATGTGTTTTATCTCAAATCAAATACAATAAAGAGTATTATTATTTCATGGGAATGTAACATCCATAAAACAGTTTCATTAACATTTCCACTTATTAGAACTTCTGGTCTAACAAATCATATAATGCATGTTTGTACATATTTATGTTTTCATTATTCACGACTTGCATTAGACAAAGAATATAAAATAACCAAATATTGCTTACCATACTTATGTCATAAAATTACATATGACAAATAAACTATGCGTCAATCGAGAATTCTCAATTAGAGATTGACCAAAGTCTTCATGCAATCAAGACAGTGTAAATTTGCCAAACATTAAAGACATATAGCATGCTGTAATATTGGTATAAAAGATAACCAAAACCGTGTAACTTGTCATGATATAAATCATAATTATCATGTATATATATCTCATACAAATTCCACGAACTAATTTGAAATGACTGAGATAGTTAATTACTAATTACCTAATTATATCCATAGTGCGGAATTCATACAATCACATTAGGCATAAGTAATAATATGTTAAGAGCATGAGACAAAAGAATATATACCAGATTTCATCACTTTGAATCTCAAACATTAAATCGATCATCACATATAGAAAAATACATAGAATCATATAGCATGATTGAGACGACAAAATTCATGACAATATTTCATACTTGAACATCCAATACTTTTGCCCGATAACAAGAAATCATTTCACATGCTCATAACAATTATTATATGAAATATGAAGGCATTTTAATCATACTATTCACAGAATAAGGACTACCAACCGGGTCATATTTTCAAATCATCCACGGCATAAATGAAGTAATGACTTGAACATAAAGTTTATTCATATATTTCATGCCATTAAATAGATCTATCATGCATCTCTTACGAAATCAAAATTTCAAGGAGATTAAAGTTTATTTAAAACACTTAAAATCCAAATATTACAAAGAATATAATATATTTTTTCGAGATTACCGTTTCACATATAAACCTGGGTCATAAGTTCTGCAAGTAACCTTGTCCCACGAACAATTACCTTTCCACGAGCACCTCGAATTCTTCAAGTATCCTCGCCCCATAAACAATTGTCTTTCCACAATAACAACGAGCACTTCGTGCTGATAACGTGTTGTAAAATGTCCTATTTATCTAGCTCTTTGGTTTATGTTTGTGGTAATACATAAGAATGTAAATAACAAGACAAAGAGAGAAATAGAGAATGCAAAGAACAAGAATCCGTAGAGAGAAAATTGTGGGATACGTGGGGAGGGAGTGTTTCTCATTTATATAGGTGGTAGCCACCGGGAAGTTACAAAGGAGTTACATGTGGAAGTTACCTAGAAGTTACATCTCCACTAACACCATATATAGATATGGGAAGTTAATAAACTAGTGGGAAGTTGAAAACCATCAAGTGGTTATGTTAGGAAACCACACATTCCATACTATTTACAACACAAAGGATGATATTATGGAGTCACAAGACATCAGTATGAAGGATTCTATAGAAAAAGTAGAAAACAAACTATGGATTAATGCATTTTTATAGCTAAGTGATGGATCTTTTAAGTTTCCAAAAAAGAAATTCGTGCTGTCAAAATTCGACACATGCATGTCGATTTATGTACAAAAATCGACATCAACATCTAGATGTCAAATTTTGTCACAAAAATTAACATCTAGAATTTTTTGCCAAAAAGTCGAAACACCAAAAAATCAACATGTACATGTCGAATTTTCTTCTTTTTCTTCATCTTCCTCCTCTTCGTCTTCTTCTTCTTCGTCATCGTCTTCTCTTCTTCTTTTGTTCTTCTTCCTCCATCTTCTTTTTTTCTTCCTCTTCAAGCATTGGCGTTCGCACGAAGGTTGAGTGACAATGGTATGGCGACGACGGTCAAGCGGTTGTGGTGTGCAATGGGTTTCATCGGCGGCGGTGATCCTTCGGCGACGGATGGACGATGGCAGTTCTTCTCTTCCTCGCTAGAGCGTTCCTTCTCGTTTTTTAATTTTCTTATTTTTATTTTTTGGTCTTGCGATAGTAATTAGGTCTAACTTGAACGAATAATATCAAAATCAATATATGGGTTATATTCGTAATTTTCAGTCTTGCTCTTAATAAGTTTATTTATACTATGGTCTTCCACCAAGTAAGGTGTTGCCCTTAGAAGATTTGTGATTGCAAATATTCGCTGCTGGTATTAAATTGTAACTAAAAGGGCAAAACATTTAGTTCAAGTTGTGTCAAATTAAGATTAAAATTTGGAGTTTTCACTAGGAAAAAAAATTCATTGGATTTCCTCTTGTATATTTCCAAAATTAGGAATATCTCACATTCTCCCTTTTTGCTTAATTTATGTAGTATTCGAAAGTTTTGGCACTAATCAAATCATACATACTATCACTAACAAGAAAAAAACGGACATTAGCTTCTAGTTCACACAGGAAACGAGAAAACCAAAGAAAAATGGAAACTACAGTCAGCCAATCAAATCGATGACTGTTTTAGAGACCGTTAATTCCCAGCAAAATACAGTACCTTAAATCAATGCATCTCAAGCTTGTACAGTGGGGCCCAAAATAACAGCGAAATCTACCCAATTGGTCCGAAAGGTACAAGTCGTTTCAGCACAGCGTACGAAAAGCATTGTACAAGTATCCTTTCCTTTGTTGGAATAGTATATCTCTCTCAACCTCGGTATATGCTTCCCGCATCTTCGTCTTATCCTTGCGCCATTTCCAAAACAAAAGGCGCACAGTCACACACACACACCACACGGTACACACCTTCCACCCCTCTTTCTCTCTCTCTCTCTCTCTCTCTCTCTCTAATGGCGCGAACTAATAGTTCGCCGCTTCTAAACAACAATAAAAATCTTCTCTTCACCTTCAATCCCAACCCCCCACAGTCGTTATTCTTCTTCAATAACTCGTTTCACAGCTCCAATTCTCTCAACTCTCCGTCGCCCAAACAGTTGCATTTGCTATTGCAGTCCCGAAAATCATGCACTCCGATCACCAGGGTCTCCACCGCGCCGGTGGAGTACGCGCCTTCGGCACCGGACTTTGGTTTTCAAGAGGAAATTGCCAGGCTCAATGGCCTCAGAGAAGCTCTATCCCGCTGCGGGACGCTGGCGGAGAAGCTGAAGACGATCAACTTGGATTCTAGGGTTAAGTCCTTTTCCAATTCGTGGAGGAATGGTTTGACTGATTACGAAATGTATTTGCTTAAATGCGTAGTGGCCGCTGGGCAAGAGCATGTGCTGGGTCAATTTGGGAGAGAGTTGGAGAATGGTGAACTGGAAATGGGGAGGAGTGCTATCAAAACTGCGCTGTATACATTAGCTGAGATGATTGAGAATTGGGATTTGAATGGCCGAGGCACAAGTCACGATTTCAAAGATGAAGATAGAGTGGCATTAAGATCTCTGTTGAAGATGCTTGGTGAAGTTGAGCAGTTCTATGACTGCATTGGTGGAATAATTGGGTTAGTATTTATGTTTATTTTTTGCCTTGTTATTTTGGAAATGTCATTTTTATATTTGGTTTTCGGTTAAAGTTTAATTTTCTGATATATGGCTTTGTTGTATACTCTGTTTCTAAATCGAGATTGGCAGCGCGATTAGGTTCTTTTCACACTAATGCCATTGATCTGCCACCCCTTAGGTTGTACTATGAATATGAATTAACTATATAGGATAGTTTGTTGCTATACTGCTTATCAAAATTAGTCTTCTTAAAGTAGAATTTGCAGGGAAACATCAATAAACACAGCATCAGATTTTACATAATTTTATTCAAGTGAATACATAATAACTCTTTACTTCTTGTAGTTGATCGTATTCTTTTCTTTCGTTTGACTTTTTCTTTTCGACGCGGGTGCTCATCTCGAATATTTGCTCATTTGGACGCTCTGGCCGTTTTACAACAAAAACAAACTTTTCCTGTCACGTCACATATCATAGTATTATTTTTCAGTTGAATGGAATAGCATTGTAATATCTTTCATAATTCATCTAGTTTTTCCTCTGGTTTTCTCATCTATACTTGTTAGCACTTAATAAAGCTTGATATCACAATGGGAAGGCCATTTCCCTAAATACTGAATGCTGTTCCTCACTGCTTAAGACTTCATCTCAACATTTTTAGTTGCTCCATTGCTATATCAATGACATATCGTTTTCATTCTTCACCGAGGAATGGAAAAATTCTGCATAGCTGTAGATTTTATAGACACTGAGGCCAGTATGTTACTTGATTATGAACTTCTTGACGTTTGGCATTAGGGAATTATCTCTTTTGCATTATCAACTTTTAAACATATTCCTGTTACAGTTACCAGGTGAGTGTGCTAGAGCTGCTTGCTCAATCAAGTCATGAAGAGCAAACCATTAATTGGTCCCAGCAAATAAATAAGTTATTGAAATGTCAGATTGTGGAAATTCATCCTCCCTCTGTTCTTCATCTTTCCGAAGCTTCTGAGTATGCATCTCAAGCCGCTCTTTGGGGGATTGAGGTAAGTTCATAATTGTGTTTCTTCCTCAGTTAAGAAATCTGGATTTAGTTATCTGGTATTACACATAACACATTTTCAGGGTTTGCCTGACTTAGGAGAAATTTATCCTCTAGGAGGGTCGGCGGATAGACTTGGCCTCGTTGATCCTGAAACAGGCGAATGCCTTCCCGCTGCAATGCTTCCTTATTGTGGGAGAACTTTATTGGAGGGCCTTGTAAGAGATCTTCAGGTATTTTATCTTTATCTTTGAAGCAGGGATTTGATCTGTGCCTATGGTGATTAAAGATAAACTGTTATTATGAATGAAAAATTTCTTTTGAGGGATCAAATCATATCCTATTGTAATATAATTGATAGCTTTTATATATACTCTGCCAGGCTAGAGAGTTCTTGTACTTCAAATTGTATGGGAAACAATGCATCACTCCCGTTGCAATTATGACAAGCTCTGCAAAAAACAACCACAGCCATATTACATGTCTTTGTGAAAAGCTCAAATGGTTTGGAAGAGGAAGATCGAGCTTCATGCTTTTTGAACAGGTTTAAATATGTGTATTCTGATGTCAATACTCGTAAAAAATGATTTTTTTATTGGGCCCGTTGTTTTATGATTTAGTCTGTCAATTCATTGGCAGCCTCTTGTTCCAGCTGTTACAGCAGAAGATGGGGATTGGATTGTAACAAGACCATTTGAACCGGTATGTAAGCCTGGGGGTCATGGTGTCATATGGAAATTGGCCCATGATAAAGGGGTTTTCAAATGGTTTCGCAGTCATGCAAGAAAAGGAGCAACTGTCAGACAAATCAGGTTTGGCTATTTCTTGTATTATACTATTTTGAATCCGGATAATACACTGACACTGAGACTTTACAGTAATGTTGTAGCTGCCACGGATTTAACTCTACTAGCTTTGGCTGGAATTGGTCTACGCCACCAAAAGGCAAGAATTCAATCTCTTATTCTTCTTAACTGCACATGGCAGAAATGCAACTCTGTAACATGTCATGGTGTATTGGGTGCAGCAAGATTTGCAGCCAACTGATATTACCGACTGGTATCTATCATATGTTATTACCTTTACTAAGACTGACAAATAAATCGTAGAGACTGCATCCGATGTTATTCATTATATTTTGGCTCAATCGCTCCAAACAACTGTTCTATGCTGTATCTATTTATCTTTTATGTTATACAAATCCCTTACGCCTTATTGGTCATCTTGTTCCTTACAGACGTCGTCTTATGGTTTTCACCATAATATGAGGGGTATTTTTCCTTCAAGGGTTGTATTAACCCTGAGGGGAGATGGATGGACATTATCTGATTCATTGTTACTGCAAAACTACATGTATTACAATATACTTATGAAAGTCGTTGGTCTAAAGTTACATACATAAACCATATTTGCGCATACTTAAGGGAGAAAAAATAAATTGGACTTTAATATAGGGCACCGTTAAGAGGCTTTGGTTTCTCTTTTGTCAGAAATTAGGATTTGCCTCATGTGAACGAAATGCTGGAGCAACAGAAGGCATCAATGTTCTACTTGAGAAGAAGAATATTGATGGGAAATGGGCATATGGTTTGTCTTGTATTGAATACACTGAGTTTGACAAGTTTGGAATCACTGCCGGGCCCCATTCTCCTAGCAGGTATTCTTCTCTTCCTAGTACCTTTGTTGTGACAATGCTATTCTTTCCATATATATATATCTGATAATGATGTGTTTTATCATATTTTCTGGAACAAATTGCTTTGAATACTTCTAACTTGTAATGTCTTCCTTCTCTTAAGTTTGCAGGGAGATTTTCCTGCTAACACAAATATCCTTTACGTGGATTTACCGTCTGCTGAGCTTATTGGATCAAGCAAAAACAAGAGCAGTTTGCCAGGAATGGTGCTTAATGTAAAAAAGCCAATTACATATATGGATCAGTTTGGAATGAAACACTGGTACAAACTTATGACTTGGGACTCTCTGTTAGCAGTACTCATATTTAACTAAAGAACTTCTTACTCGTATTTAAAGAAATTTTGGTAAAATATGTTTTATATCTATCTGTAAGTAGAAGTTCAGTATGACATCCTTCAGTATTTTTCGTGTTTTGATTTGGTACTTTACATTGATTAGAGCCAACAAAGGAACATTGAGTTTTGCATCAATCTGGAAAACATAAAACAAAGATAATGTAAAAGTCACTGTATGTCAGGTAAAGTAAAATGATACTGCAATTGAATATTTAAGATTGGTCACTTTGATTTTGATTGCAATATTTCATTGGGAACCGGGAAATTGAGGAAAGTATGTATGATTGGCTACTAAATAGTTGTATATTTCCAGATATTATCTTTATAATGAGCAGATAATGATAAATGTGCCTGTGGTTTGGTATAGACATTTCACTTGTCTTACTTGCATTTATTTTACATTTATATGTGGTCAATCGTCACAGTTTCATATATTATAAATCTCACATTTTCACCATATCCTCTGTATTTATATTTATTGTTCTGTAACTATTTTAATTTATTACTCGTGCTAGTGTTTCTGGAGGCCGTCTCGAATGCACGATGCAAAATATTGCTGATAATTTTTCCAACACATATTCGTCTCGATGCTATGAGGGTGTAGAAGGTCAGGACATGCTTTGAAGAATTCTATTATTTAATCTCATTTTCGGTGCTACATGGGATTTATTCTGATTAAAACATTTTCAGATGGGCTGGATACCTTTATTGTGTATAATGAAAGAAGAAAGGTTACTTCTTCTGCTAAGAAGAGGAGGCGACCTGCTGACAGTTCACTTCACCAGGTGCTAATCGACAAACAATTTCATACTTATTTTTTGAATTTCTGGATACTTATGTTAGCTTCTGATTGCAGACTCCAGATGGTTCTTTGTTGGACATCATGCGTAACGCTTATGATTTACTCTCTCATTGTGGAATTACAATGCCAAAGGTACACTCGAGATCTCTTTTGGCTTTATTTCTTAGTTATTTGTTGAATTACCTGAAAACACTGTTCCATCCAACGTTATGTTATAGTAGAAGAGTGGTTTATGCGAAACTTTAGTATATATATAAACTCTCTTCCTTGTTTTGCAGGTTGAAGGTAATGAAGAGTATGCTAATTCTGGACCGCCATATCTCATCCTCCTTCATCCTGCTCTTGGCCCTCTTTGGGAAGTCACCAGACAAAAGGTAAGTCAAATTTCTTCATTCAGTTCTCGTGCGTTATTATAATGTGAAGGTAATGTATACGTAACTGTATAAGTTCATTTACATTTGTGTTAAATTTTTTTTATTCTGCTTGAGTTTCATTTGGAACAATGTAATGACAGTCATCTACTTGGAGAATTTATTCCCTATTCTTGGTACATTTGTTGACTGTTTTCTATCTATCTTCTTGTTTGCCAGTTTCTGGGTGGTTCCATTTCTAAAGGCTCCGAGTTACAAATAGAGGTCGCCGAGTTTCTGTGGAGGAACGTTCAGGTAGTGTAATTGTGAATAATGAAAGTGCAGTTTCCTTTCATTTACTATTTCCTGATGTATCTCGCTTAATGCAGCTTGACGGAAGTTTGATCATCTTAGCTGAAAATGTTGTGGGCTCAACTAAGACTAATGAAATTGGTGAACCTATATTGCAGTATGGAAGAAGGTACTGCTATAGCCAGTTGTAATGAAATATGGAGACGAATAGCCAATAAATAATGTTTCATTTATACAGGTGTGCAAGGTGCAAATTAGAGAATGTAAGAGTAGTGAATGGCGGAATTGATTGGAATTCAGAAGATAACTTGTACTGGAAGCATGAAGTGCAGCGGTTTGGGACCTTAAAGGTTATCCTACATGGAAATGCTGAATTCGAAGCTACGGATGTTGTAATACAGGTCCGTCTGTAGTTTCTCTTGCTAGCATTATAGATATTATATACATATAATATGTATTGGGAGTAATTTTACATATACTACACTCTTGCATTTGTCATTTTAGACCTACACCAATATACTTATTGGCCAAGAATTAATACAGATTTCTGAATTGTTTGAAATTTGAATAGTTCAAAGATTGAAAAGCTAAGAAACGAAGTAATCTGTAACAAATATTATTCGGAGGACTAATGCCGGAGATTTCTGGGTTTTTGTGTAACTTCAAATTATATAATGCATCAATTATTTGGGACACCTCTGCGACTTGCAACTTCAAATTTTATAATGCATCAATTATTTGGGAATAACATCTTAATAATTTTTGGGTGGAGATTAGTACGTTGCAAGGCATTTCTTGGAAGAAAAAATCGATAGACTAAGGTTAATGAGCATGTTCATAAGTTGCTTAAAGTTCTGTACATTGAAGATTGATGTGGTGAAAACCATATTCAACTAGTTCAAGCTTGTTAACAAATGTGATAATCCTTAGTGGACACAAATTTCATTTGTTCTTTTCTCTTATAACAGGGAAATCATGTTTTTGATGTCCCAGATGGGCACAAATTGAAGATCACATCAGGCATTTCAGGTGTGTACACGGTTTCCATTTTTGTATACTTTACTTATTCAATGTTTTAGTGTTCCACCGCATTGTGGCCTGATTGCGCATGAATCAAATTGCACTTGAAAATTTCTTCGGTTAAGTTAAAACATTTTGTGCCAATATTGCTCGGTACTCCGCTAACAAATCTGTGTCAGGCATATCAGTTGTCTATTCTTTTCAACAGAGGTTAGCTTAAGAAGTAATTTATATTGGGAAAAGGACATGCCATTAAACATAATATTAGTTATTTCTCAGATGCTTTAAAGAAAACTAGGAAAAAATTAGGCAGAAGGCACATAGTATTTAGTTTGGCTAGTAAACTATTGTTTTTTCAATTAACGGTCTTGAAATATGGATTCATGACTTGTTTCGTTTATAAAATGGTGTATGGGTTAGGTATTATGATGTATGTGGGTTGTAGGAGAACTAAATTGTAACACGATCAACTCAAAATTTTGAACATACGTTATAGTAGTCCCTGGTCAGCTTTCCGTGGTGTATCGGGTGTTTGAAAAAAAATGTTATATCATGTATTATGGTGAGAGAACATATGTTCAAGTTCAATCATATCTCTTTGATTTAAAAAATTGTATACCTCTCTATAACTCTTATAATTTGATTGAATTATGACTTCAGGTTTAGAGATGAAGCTGAAGCCTATAGAAGATGAACTGATGGATAGTGGAACCTGGTTTTGGAAGTACAAACTAAACGGCACACACGTCGAATTGGAATCTGTAGATTTTTAAGTCCAAATTCCACATCATGTGAATTATTGTTCACAGATAAACGCAGTGGTCTCGCATTGGTTGAACACAAGTTTAACCCTTTCCAGAATCATGTTCATTTGTAATAATTTGTAATTTATATGTATATTTTGTAAAAGATGAACAAGGTCAATCTAATATAGTTTTTATAGTCTTTCAGTTTCTTCTTCTGTTATATTGCAAAAATGTTAATATTAAATCCTTGTTTATCTATTTTACATAATAATAATTTTGGTTTTAAACCATTCACCTTTACTAATTGGACAAGGCACATGCAAATTGACGACCATTTCGCATTTGTTAGTGCGGTGAAAATTTGAGTAACATTGTTCGTATATCATCTTAAGCAGAAAAGGATTCATCAAACTGTCTTCGTGCAGGTTAGTCATATATTGTATATTTATGTCGAACAATATTTTTCATAGCTTAATCTCATACAACTTTTCTTAATTCGTGAATACGAGTATAAGCAAGAGGGATGTATCATAGTATTTGCTTTTGTACTTAGTTTCGGTTGTTGAAAAACTGCAGTATAATGAAGAGAAACTTTTGCCAACATTATTTATTCATGATTCGGCTGCTCTGCTCTGTCTTTTTTGATCTTGATGGTTTCAACACTTATGCAACCATTTTCTCATCATTAATATAATTAGTTAATTGTTAGCTTGGAAGTTGGAACTTTTTCCGTGGGTATTATGCTTAATTTATTTGGTTCATTGTACCATAATAATGAGCGTTTTGCATCTCATCGCCAGTATTCTTTCTTAGCATTTCATTATGTTTTTCTTTTTTTTTTTTTGAATTTTGTGAGTTGTGATTTTTCTTCAAACGACTACGTTGGCATTATCGCTTTAATTATGCAAAAAATCTAAATAATTTAATATAAGAAAATAATATAATATAACTAATTTACATAATTTCAAAATGATTTTTTCAATGGCATTTGCTCTTAATTATGCCATTTTTTACACTTTACCCCTTCAACTGTAGTAAAGAATGGCCGGCAAATAACATGTAGGAATTTAATGTCATGGAATTGTGTCAACATATTTGAATTCAGAAAATAATTGAACTTTTGTTGTAAAATGGTCTATTTTTATTGCTCTTTGGTTTGAAAATTATAAAATAGGGTAAATTACAACTACCCTTAAGGTATGGTCAAATTACAAAACCCCCCTCTTGTTTGGATAATTACAACCACCCCTCAACTCCTCAAATTTAATGGAATCTTCGAGATTATATAGAATATTATCGCTTTTGTACCCGTTTTATCCCATTCAAACTCTACATTTTGAATCAAGGTGATCATAATATGTGTTTTTTGGCTTGTATGTATCAGATTGTGGTGCATCAGAAACTGTACTTTTACACAAAATGAGTACAAACTAGAGCACATTCCACAAAATCTAGATGATTATGTTGAATTTGACACTATAAGGATGGAAGTGTAAGAAAAAATCATAGTTGGGGGTAGATGTAATTATTCAAACAAGGGCATTTTTTTTTTTTTTAAATTGACTATACCTCAGGTGGTTTTGTAATTTACCCTATAGAATACATATAAGATAATATAATGTAAACAACAATTTAAAGAGACTCAGATAAATGTAAATGAACAAGATCCGGCGAGAGATAATTCATATTTGTTGGGTGTGCACTTGAATTGGGTGATGGAGAGATTTTATTATATGTGTAAAAGTATTAGGAGTTACAAGAAGTTACACAAGGAGTTATATAAAAATACGGCGACTATATGCAATCACAAAATTTACTTAGGGCAAGATTAAATTAAATTTTATGTCCAATTAAGTGTAAAAAAACTATAATGACCTTAGTAAAATATAAACAAAATAAAACTTAATTCTATTAATTAACCTTGCACCGAATTTAATAATAATAAAAAAAAGTTATGAAAACACAATTGAAAAACGGGAGGGAAGAAAGAAGAGGACTACTTTCAAATTCGCTGCGCCGTCGTCGTCGCCGATGGAGTCGACCACCGCCTTGTAAAATTTCGACACACTGGTGTCGAATTTTTCACTAAATTTCGACAATAAGTTGTTGCCGATTATTTGCACTTTTTTCGACATTTGTGTGTCGATATTTTGTTCAAAATTCGACGTCAATGTGTCGATTTTTAGCAATTAAAACGACATGTTGGCGTCGATTTTTTTAGAAACTGAAAAATTCAACTCTATAATGTTGTTTTTATAGCTAAATATCGACCTGTAAACGTTGAATATTTGTGTACGGGAAATTATTTTCGAGAAACGAGAAAAACAATCACAAAGCTTAAAAAAGTACAATATTTCTTATCCCATTGTGTTCTTCGACCTTAGAATCATCCATATTGATGTCTTGTGTGTCCATAATGTCCTCATTTGCAAGTTTTAATAAGATTTGAGGGTTTTGTTTGATGAGGGTTTTTGGAGAATATGAAAGAGTTTTTTTTTTGGAAAAAATGTGTAGAATGAGTGTGAAGAAAAAGAGGTTGAGTTTTGTTGGTGAAGAAGAATGGTCATTTTTCATATGTATATATATATATTTTTTGGTCTTGCAATAGCAATTAGGCCTTTTTTGAATTAATAATATCAAAATTAATATTGGGTTGTATTTATAATTTTTAGTCTTGCTCTTAATAAATTTAGGGGTTTACTATTCATAGTGTGGTTTTTTCCAGCTACAGTGCGAAATAATTCATTTGTCAAAAAACACTTTAACCTTTTACAAAATCCTCTCAACGTCCAAATATTTCGACTTTCGTAGATCGTGTTTGTTTTCGTAGAAATCAGTTAAAACCCAACGATTATCAAGATGGCCAACATCGATCACGTAAATGAGGTAAAAAATTACGTTTTAGTGTGATTTTTTTTTATTTTCAGTCGTTTCGTTTCGTGTAATATTACTGTGGTTGGAGGTAATATTACCGTTGTTATAGTAATATTACTGTCACTCACAGTAATATTAATTCTTTTGGCTTTTTATTATGTTTACATTTGTTGAACGTCAACATAGTAATATTCCTCTATTACACAATAATAATGAGTTTTTGTTGTGTTAATATTATTGTGCTAGAGATTAATATAGCAATATTACTGTGTTAAACTGTAGTATAGTTAATTTTATTGTGTTTAACAGTAATACAGTTAATATTACTGTCAATCACAGCAATATTGTTGTTTAAACGAAAAAAAAAGATGTTACAGAAAGAAAGAAAGAAAGAAAGAAAGAAAAAGAAAATCGAAAAAGTTAACGCCGGAAACTGGTGGTGGACAAATTGAGTCAAAATTGAATAATTTGTAAAATTTGGGGTCAAATTGAGGTTAGATTAAATTAAATGATGAAATTGGAGCATATTAAAGTATGAGGGGATATTTTAATCTTTTACAAAAATTGGACCATGTATAGACTTTTTGTAAAAGAATTTATTGTCTGGATCTCTTTATAAGTACCCATTGATGAGCTTATTTGTGAAGAGCCTAATTAGATATGTGCTCTAATAAAATGACTATATTTAGGGACCAAAAGTGATCTAAAGAGATATGGGGACTAAAATTAATATAGTGAAATAGTACCGGGCGAAAAGTGTAATAACCTTAATAGGTCACGAGAAGAATCCACGAAACCGACCCCACAGGTGAGGCTATAAAAAGGAAACAAATATGAAAGAGAAACCAATAGGGCTTCGGTTTTCAGTACGATCGACTTTGTGTGGGCGAAAAGAGAGATGGCTACGGAGATCATCGGAGAGAGAGAGAGAGAGATTGCTACTGCTGAGATGGGAAAGAGAGAGATTGCTACGGAGATCGGAGAGAGAGAGATGGGTTCGCAATATTCTGAGAAGGAATTTGAGGGAGATGAATATGAATACGACTCAGACAATGATTGTGTACATTACCCAACACTTTTCTTAATTTCCTTAATTTTCATCTGTTTTTGTTATTTTTTTTTTCTAACAAATAATTCATCTGCCCTATCTATAATTAATAATTTAGGGATGTGGCATACTCTTTTATGATCGAGATAACCCTGGATCTGGTGAGCCCAATGGTCTGCAATATTTCCAATCTATGGTCAAGTTAGCAATTGATTTCTATAACAAAGATAAGGTATGGCCTTTATTTTTTTTTTTTAAATTCCTTTAGACTTATTTATTTTGTCTTACATCCTGGGTTGAAATTCAGTTATTAATTTTGTTAGTACTTTTTTTTTTTTTTTTGTTTTTCATGTTTCAGTCGGAAAAATACCGGGTGGTGGAGCTGATAAAATTATTTGGAATTGCTAATGCGGGTGCGTATTTGTATTTGAACTTTACGGCGAAGCTTGATGATTCCGACCCCGTACCTTTCAAAGCATCTATCTTCGACGGAATCATAGGAACTAATATACAATTTGTTGATATCGATGATGAAGCTGCAGTTTGACATGCCGATGTATTATTACATGTCTTGTGGACATAGGTAATTAATTACCTTCTTTAATTAGTATAGCCAATAGTGGTTTGCTCTCTTTTTCATATACATTTATATATAATAGTTGCTTAGAGCATCCACAATGGAGCTCTCCAAACTATGGGGTCCACATGCCACATACCAACATTCATCCTACTTAAACTCCTCTCTATCCCTCTTACACACTCTCCAAATTAATTTTTGCTCCAATGGGTACATTTTGGCCCTCTCTAAAATAGCTCTCCAAATATTAAATTATAATAAAATATTCATTATTAATATAAATATTATATAATTCTGATATAATTAAAAATAAGTATATATTTTGATATAATCAAATCTAATTCTTGATTATTAAAATTCTTGATTTTTGGTAATAATTCTGATATAACTAAAATTTAAAAAATAAATTTTCAAAATTTATATATTTAGTTGATAAATTTGATATAATTCTTGATTAATTTAATTTTTCCTTTACGCCATCTTATCTAATATTTTATAATTTTAAATTATGTTGTGAGTTATTTACAAATAACATAAATTAACATAAATAATAAAAACACAAAATATTATAAATAATTAGCATAAAAATGTTGGAACATCCCTCCAACTATAGGCATAAACAAAAAAAAAATACGAGAATACTAGGAAATTAATTATTAAGATCTGTGAATGTTGACTTACTTTTTCGTGCACGACTTATGTTTTCTCTTTGTTGTTCAAGGATCCAAGTTTGTTGATCAATAATCCATTTTTTACCCTCAAGTGTAGGTGATGACTCGGGATCCATCATCATTATGTCTTTCTCAAATCGTTTCTTTTCTTGTTCTTGCATTGCTGCAATTCTCATCTGCTCGGTTTCTTTTTGAGCTTGTAGCCTCATTTGTTTTGCTTCCATTTTGGCTTGTAACTTTTGTTGTTCTCTTGCAGTTCTTCTAATGGCTTCTTCTTCGAACTGACTTGATGTTTCTTTCCTCATATTAGCGAACTCCTTTGCAAATAAGTCCATGGAAGGAAGACTTTTCTTCTTTTTTGTAGGACCTTTTACAATTTTGCGACCATCAGGACGTACTAGTCCAGTTGAGTCGTGATTAGATAATCCATCTTCATCATCAAGGCTAACTGAGGTTGGAGTCCCAGTAGGGGTGGATACAGTAGGGGTGGATTGCTCAGTTGATGGAGTTTGTGCATTGGAGGACTCTCCAACGTCATCATCATCATCCAAATTAATTTATGTCCTTTTTCTTTGAGAAGTTCTTTTCTGTTTTTCTCGTTGGTCGTTGACATGACGGTACCATTTTGAAGTGTCCTTCAGAATTAGCCAACAAGTCTCCCACTTAAAATGATGATTTTCTTTCTCAAAATATAATTTTGTTGCTGCTCCCATCTACAGATAAAACTTGAAATATAAATACTTGACTTAAAAAAATTTGTAAATACATATATATATATATATATATATATATATATATATATATATATATATATATATATATATATATATATATATATATATATATATATATATAAGTGAATGAAACGTAATTTTTTTTCCATTTACTTATATTATCTTCGGCATTGTATCCACTTATACGAGCTCGTTCAATCACACTGAGGTATCCCGAAAACTTGCTAACGCTTTGTTGAATGGTCGACCACCGATTCATTAGCCCATTTGAATCTCTGCCAACATCTTGTTTTAAGTTGTTTATGAATTCCATTCTAATTCGGTCCCATAACCTCCCTCTCTGTTGATCTGTACCGACTACTGCATCTTCAGAAATATGTAACCAAGATTTACACAATGCTTCATCCTCTTGTATAGTCCAGTTTGGCTGTCGCTCTCTTTGTCCTTGTCCTCTAGAACTCTTCTTGCTTGATGTATGTGGGGTTTGCATTTGCTCTTGAGTTGGAATTTGAGTTGAACTTGCAAAAACAAAAGGATTAAATGGAAATTGTGAAAATTGTGAATTGGTAGAATAAGGATTAAATGTTTGAGACTCATTTAGTGTTAGTGGCTGACTATACAGTGGATGCATATTAGGATTGAAATATTTGTATGGATCCATGATTTAGATGTAAAATGAAGGTGAATTTGTGAGTTTTCATCATCAATATAAGACTACTATTTATAGTGGAGAAAAATAATCCACCAATTATCATAACACTTAGCCCGAAAAATAATATACACACTATCTTATCCCTGCAAAAACCATGGCACTTTTCTCGAAAAACAATTCACTCAATATCTTATCTCTGGAAAAATCAATCCAATCAATATCTTATCCCTGCAAAAAATTAAATTGCTATCTACCATTAACTCTGCAACAAAATAATTCATCCAAGATAACACTTTCCCGATAAACCAATTTAATAAATATCTTATTCCTGCAAAAATCATGGCACTTTTCTCGAAAAATAATTCAGCCATTATCTCTGCAACAAAATAATATCTCTGCAACAAAATAATTCAGCCACTATGATAACACTTTTCCCGAAAAATGAATTTAATCAATATCTTATCCCTGCAAAAAATCAATCTAATCACTATCAACCATATCTCTGCAACTAAATAATTCATCCACTATGATAACACTTTTCCCGAAAAACCAATTTAATAAATATCTTATCCTTGCAAAAATCATGGCACTTTTCTCGAAAAATCAATTCAATCAATATCTTATCCCTGCAAAAAATTAAATTACTATCTACCATTATCTCTGCAACAAAATAATTCAGCCAATATGATAACACTTTTCCCGAAAAATGAATTTAATCAATATCTTATCGCTGCAAAAAATCAATTTAATCACTATCAACCATATCTCTGCAACAAAATAATTCACCCACTATGATAGCACTTCATCTTATCCCTGCCAAAAAAAAACATGGCTTGTTCCCAAGAAATTAATTCACTCAATGATTTTCCACATGGCCTTGTTCCCCATCCAAACCAGTTTAAACTCATTATAAATAGTTTCTTCATGTGTAAAGTTCTATTAAATAAAAAATAGAATGGCTTCTTCATCTGGATGGTTTCCAGAAGATGAGTCCACATTGTTTCAATCATCAAGTTCTTCATCCACATCCTCGGAGGATGAAGAGCTTTTTTCCATTCGTATGAGGAGAGAGACTCAAAATATGCTTAATTGTATTCCAATAATACATCAAGCATATACAGACCAATCATCCCGTCGACGGTATATTAATCGTGATCGTGAAAAAAGTCATCAACAATTATGGGATGACTATTTTTCTGATAATTGCACTTATCCACCTGATTTTTTTCGCAGGCGTTTTAGGATGCGTAGAGAGTTATTTCTTCGTATCTCGAATGATCTTGAAAATCATAACTCATACTTCATCCGAAAGAGAGATGCTATTGGCCGCCTTGGTCTATCACTACAAGAAAATGTAAAATAGGCAACAATTTCTTTGTGGACGAAATTAATTTCGTTGCCAATAATTATATTTTAACAACGAAATATAGTATTTGTGGCTAAAAAATAACCTTTTTGTAACAAGAAATTTTTGTTGCCTTTGAATCTCATAGGCAACGAAAACTATTGTTGTAAATAGTATCATATATATTTCGCAACGAATTTAATGTAAGACAACAACTTCATTTGTTGCAAAAGAGTGTTTCTTTTTGCTACGATATAAAATTGTAGTAAATACATATACAACGACAACAAATTTATTTTGTTGTCAATAAGTGATAAAAGACAACGAAATATTTTGTTGTAAATGCTCCAAGTGATTTGGCAACAAAATATAATCGTTTGTAAATGTTCCAAGTGATTTGGCAACAAAATATAATCGTTTCCAGTTTACAAACCAACTATTTTTTTTTTTAATTATTGAATATATTATTATTATTATTATTATTATTATTATTATTATTATTATTATTATTATTATTATTATTATTATTATTATTATTATTATTATTATTATTATTATATATAAAATAAAATATGATAAAAAATTTTATTTATTTATATAACTATATTAAACATTTTTCCTTGTCTATTTAGTTTTTATAAATTTATTTTCAGCCAATTTGCAGAATATAATGTTGCCCCAGCGGTTTGAAGGGGCTCTAACTTCAAATCAACCAGGGTTCAATTCTTACCATTGTCATATTTTCATATATTTAACATTTATCAGCCCGTTGGGCCGGTCGTGAGTTCGGCCCAACTATTCATATTCCGAAGTAGCTCGGTGGTCCTATGGATGTGGGTCCGGCTTGGCTCGGTGGTCCAATGGATGTGGGTCGGGTTGGCGGACGTGGGTCCGGCTTCGATAAAAATCCGGACCATAATTTTGCAATGAAATAAATTCGTTGGCAACGAAAATAAATTCGTTGTGTATACTATTGGCGATGGTCCAATGGATGTGGGTCGGGTTGGCGGACGTGGGTCCGGCTTCGATAAAAATCCGGACCATAATTTTGCAATGAAATAAATTCGTTGGCAACGAAAATAAATTCGTTACTATTGGCGACGAAAATAAATTCGTTGTGTATACATAATACATTGGCAACGATATATAATTGCCAACAAAATATATTCATTGTGCATTCTAAATGTATAGGCAACGAAAAATATTTGCCAACGACATGAATTCGTTGTGCAAACTAAATGTATTGGCAACAACTTTTAATTCGTTGCCCCGAACTTTCCGTAACAAATAAAAGACAACAAAGCTAGCAACGACTTATTTTCGTTGCGAATGGAATTAGCAACGAAATTATATAGTTTCCTCAACAAAATTCGTTGTAGCCAAATGCGAACTTTCTTGTAGTGTATCCTCTATTCAAAAAATAACTGTTGCACTTCGTATACTTGCTTATGAATTTTCTGCAGATCATTGTGATGAATATTTCAAGATTAGGGAGACGACTGCATCAACGACATTAAAGATATTTTGTTCCTCGATAATTGAATTGTACGAGGAACAATACATGCGCTCACCAAACGAATATGATATTGCTCGTTTACTTCAAGAAGGTGAATCGCGAGGATTTCCAAGTATGCTTGGTTCTTTAGATTGTATGCATTGGGAATGGAAAAATTGTCCAACTGCTTGGCATGACACACATCCGACTTTAATTCTAGAAGCAGTTGCATCCCAAGACCTTTGGATTTGGCATTCATTTTTTGGCATGGCAGGTGGTAATAATGATATTAATGTCTTAGATCATTCTCCACTATTCGACCAACTCATACATGGTAGAACGCCTCCAATTAATTATACAGTGAATGACCATTCATATACAATGGGATATTACTTAACCGTTGGTATTTACCCCAAGTATGCAACTCTCATTCAAACGATTCCTCATCCTACCACTTCAAAAGAAAAATTATTTGCTCGAAAACAAGAGGCTGTCCGAAAAGATGTAGAACGTGCATTTGGTGTGTTACAAATTAGATGGGGCATAACACAATGGCCTGTACGCTATTGGTAAAAAACAGATCTATGTGACATAATGAAAACTTGTATTATCCTTCATAATATGATTATAGAAGATGAACGAGAAACTGAATACGACGTATGGAAACCTTTGCCAGAAGAAAATATTTTTCCTCCCGAATATGGTCGAGATCCATCAATTCTTGTGTCTCACATCTCGGCGCGTCTTGGTCGAATTCGCAATCGCCGAACCAATGAAGTCTTGAGATCTGATCTTACAAACCATTTGTGGAATATCTTTGGAGATGAGGAGGCTTAAATAATGTACTTTTCAATGTTGTCTTATTTTCATACGTGAGTTGTAATTTCTTTACTTTTGTCTGTTTGTATCCGTAATTTATTTTGTAATCCTCGAATTGGTATAATTGCAATATATAATTAGCTTAATTTATGACATTTTATCTATTCATTGTAATATAAAATTAGCTTAATTTATGTAGTATAATAAAATATTCTTATAAATTGATATATTCTTAATTAATTCTTAAAACCAAATTATTACAAATAAGTAAGTAATAAAATCAAAAATATTAAATATTAAAAACAAACAATGTTAAAAGTTATGAACTATTTACAAATAACAATCATTTATTAACATAAAAATTAAAACAAAAATCAAAATTTATATATTTAATTAGTAAATCTGATATGATTCTTTATTAATTTAATTTTTAAATTATGTCATCTTATCTTATCTAATCTTTTATAATGTTTAAATTAATTACATTATAACATTGCAAAGTTTTTTTAAAATTTAATTATATTTTAAAACATGTACATAAATAATAAACAAAATAATAAAACCTTTTTTTTCTTTTCAAATAATAATAATCAAAATAAAATATTCTGAATTAATTATAAACAACATGAATTAGCATAAATAGTACTAACCACATAACATATTTTAAAATTAGTTTTTAATTAAATGTACAATGCAGTTTTACGGAATTAATTAACTTTATGTCATTTTATTATCATATTAAAAATATTATTGAAATTATCATAAATGTAATACATTGATTGACAAAGCTTGTTTTTTTTATTATTATTATTTGAAAGAATGGAAATGTAAAGAAATAAGAAAACAATAAAAAAAAATGGGAAGAGAACACATGGTCCCACCATTTGCTTGTTAAGTTGTGTGTTAACTGTGGCGAGCACAGTAGAGAGTCTTCCAATTTGGAGAGCCACGTGGATCCACAATTCCTCCCACTGTAGCACTCATGCTCTCCAAATTTTGGAGATTACTAATGTTCTGACACAAAAATGTGTTTGGAGAGCCGCACTGGGGATGCTCTTAATTAGTGAAAATCTAGATGCTTAGTTTTTAGGGATAATTAGCAATACCCCCTCATCTAGATAAATAAGTTAAGAAACCCCCCTTCCAAAAATAATTAGAGAAAACCCCTTACCTAATATTCTACCCAAATATTCTTTAATAATTCCCAAACCACCCTTATTACCCCTAAATTATAGCCATTGACTAAGTTGCCCCATTGTGGCCTCTTCCCCCAACAAACCCACGTCACATTCTCACTCTTATCTCTTCTCTCTCTCTATCTCTCTCCTCTTTCTCTCACACACACAAACACACACACACACAAATTACACACACAAATCCAACCGTTACAGACCCAGCCCCGACCTCCAGCCCCTGCCGCCGCTGATGAAGCAGCCTCCCCCACCACCGCCGATCATAAACTCGCCGCCGCCGATGTCGTCCTCTGACGACGAGAGCCACGATACAAATTTCTACACTCCACAAGGCTCATCTCTGAGCAACAGATCTGCTACTGTCGGCGATTTTGGGTGGAGGATTGCGATGGGTCTGCTACCGGCGGCGTATGTGTGCGTGGATGGTGATGGTAATGATGGTTGTGGCGGCGGTTTTGAGTGGAGGATTGCGATGGGTCTGTTGGTGGCGGCGGTTTTGGGTGGAGGATTGCGATGGGTCTTCTGGCGGCGGCGGTTTTGGGTGGAAGATTGCGATGGATCTGCTGGCGGTGGCGTATGTGTGTGTGGTAGTGATGGTTATTGCGGCGTTTTTTGGATGTTGGGTTGGTGGGAGCGTGGCAGAAGAGCATTAAGGCTTAATCGACTATGTTCAGCAGTCGATTAAGGCTTAATCGACTATGTTCAATAGTCGATTAAGGCTTAATCGACTATGTTCAGTAGTCGATTAAGGTTAACCGACTCTAGTTGTTATTTATTTATTTATTTTTTTTTTTAATTGATTCCAATGTATAAATCAATTACAATGTTTGTATTTTTTTCTTAAATATAATTGATTTTGTATTTTTTTTAATTGTGATTTGTTATTTTTAGTAGTTAAATTTTTAATCGACTATCCATTAATGAACCTGATAGAGAAAAAAATTAAAACAATAAAAAAAATTTTAAAAACAAAATTAGAAACAAAAAAAAAGTTAAAAAAATAAAGAATTTCCTTAATTGACTTATGAAGCATAGTCGTTTTAAGACTAATCGACTATGCTTCATAGTCGATTAAAAAAAGGAAAAAAAAAAAAAAGCTGGAGCGCGTGCCCAGCTGTGATGAGGTGGCGGGCGAGGGTAAAGCTGGGAAACACAATGGCTGAATTGGATCATGGGCTTTTCTCAAATGGTCTAAAATATTTTGGGCCTATCCCCATTAAAAAAAGTAATGGGGGTTATGTCAAAGAGCCCCTAGTTTTTATTACAACTTGAGAAATTAAACAAAATAGAGCTTCCCTTCCGATTTGATTGATGATAAAAAAAAAAAAAAAAAAAATTAATGGTACTCGTAAGTTTCTCAGAGACAAAAACGAGGCTGCATGGTCATACATACATAATTGCATCCTGAATAAATTTGTAATATCTTAAAATAAAGGGAATTTTGTCTTTTAACGAGCATCCTATTCTGAGTTCATTGAGTTAGTCCGTGTCATTGCATTAATCGAGTTGCAAACAAATATGACTACCACGTAAATCGTAATGGTCTCGTTTGGGTTGCTGGTGGACATGTTAAATTAGGACTGTGTCGGGACTCCATCCCATCCTACTTAGCCTTGACCATGTGTTAAATAAATAGTTGTTTGCTCTAATGTGTAATATTTTAAGAATAAGGACTTGTTATTTATGCTCTTTATCTTCTTCAATGATTAGAATTCATAACCATCAGAAATAGAAGAAACACAGTTGGTATGAAACAGATAAATCTTTTGCTTACTTGAACCAGCATCGATGGATTGTCATTATGTGTTTAAGTTGGATCAAAAGGTGTTTAGCTATAAAACACCCCTGCCATTACCAAAGCCCGGGGAGCAACGGCCAACTTTTTTTCTACAATAATACAGCCAATTTTTTCGAAAAATGGGGTGGTTTTTGGGATTATTTCAGAACTACAATAAAGCGTTATTTTGAACAACAGCCGTCAGATTGGACTTTGATCAACGGCCCGCCGTCCCCTTTTGTCTTCTAAATGGAACAGCCAGATTTAAACTGTACAATCCGACGACTCTTAAAAGGCAAAATGACAGACCTGCCACACAAGATCTACACGTCACTCACAATGACGCATTTATGACGCATTTTAAGAGCAGTTGATTTCGTTTATCTCAAACGGCTGTAGTTGAGCTGTTTTTTTATCCTTAATTCTTTTTGTTGTTGTTAAATTGTAATACTTAATTGAACTTTAATTTTAGGGTAAATTACAAATACCCCCCTGAGGTATGACCAAATTACAAAAACACCCCTCTTGTTTGGATAATTACAACCACCCCCCTCAACTCATCAAATTTAGTGGAATCTTCGAGATTATATGGAATATTATCACTTTTGTACCCGTTTTATCCCATTCAAACTCTACATTATGAAGCAAGATGACCATAATATGTGATTTTTAGCTTGTATATATCAGTTTGCGGTGCATCGGAAACTGTATTTTTTACACAAAGAGTACAAACTAGAGCACATTTCACGGAATCTAGATGACTATGTTGAATTTGGCACCATAAAGGTAAGAAAAAATCATAGTTGAGGGGGGTAGATGTAATTACCCAAACAAGAGGGGGTTTTTTGTAATTTGACCATACCTCAGGGGGGTGTTTGTAATTTACCCATAATTTTAATTTAGTTCTATGTTGTAATTTAAATTTTGTTCTTCATTTATTTATGTAATTTGTTTTATAATTAAATATAAAATAATACCAAATTAATTAATTAACCTAAGAAATTAGTATTTTCTTGCATAAGTTATAAATAAAGGACTATTTTGTCAATTATATTACTTTTTTAAAATCTATATTTTATTAAATAAAAATTATAAAATGTCTAATTATTAGGAAATATTTTTTCTCTTCGAATCCTTTAATATTTAATTTGTTTTCTCTCCACATCCATAAAATTATGATCTTCCAAATGTTCATAGTGACATAAAACCTAATGTGGCACCGGATGTCACCCTCATTGGTGATATTATTATTGTATTTTATGTTGGTTAATTATTAAAACTTTTTACTAGTTATTCAATCAAAACAAATTAAATAAACTAATGGATTTGGAGAGAGAAAGTATTTCCTACTAAAGGAAGAATAGAATAGGAGAAAGAGAGAAATAATAATACCTAATAGAAACCCCCGTTATGTTATGGGTTGATTACATGGAATATATATAGAGAAATATTGTAAGGTAATAGAGTTTGACTAGGTAACTAAATCCTAACTAATCTAGGTAACCGAATCATACTAGAATCCTAATATTAGGAGAGTTCTATAATATAATATCTCTAACACGCCCCCGCAGTCGAAACGTGACGAACGTGAAGACTGGACAATCACTTGCTAGCACGCTCCCGCAGTCAGAACGAATAAACTCAAAAGTGAAGACTGGACAGAAACCGCGAAACACAACGCTAGAGAATTCCTCTGTGAAAATATCTGTCCAATTGATAAAACAAAAATAATAATAATAATAACGGGTGAGAGAAAAATAAGCAACTTTTTTTTTTGTTTTGTTTTATCGAGATAGAGAGAAGAGATGAGAGAGGGGGGAAGAAGATTGTGTGGTGTTCGCCGGCCATGGAGAAAAGAAGAGGCGGCGGCTAGGTTTTAGACCATGGAGAAGAAAAGAGGAAGAAGAAGAAAAGATAAAGAAGATGCACCACCGGGGGAGGGAGAAAATTCGGGTGATGTGCGTGAAAAAGATAGAAAAAGAAAAAATATTAGAGTACCACCACCGGGGAGGGAGAAAATTGGGTGGTCACCGCCATGAAGAAGAAAGGCGGCTAGGTTTTCACCGCCATGGAGAAGAAAGGCGGCTAGGTTAAAAAAACCTAAACCTGGTGCTCTGATACCATAAAGGAAGAATAGAATAGGAGAAAGAGAGAAATAATAATACGTAATAGAAACCCCCGTTATGTTATGGGTTGATTACATGGAATATATATAGAGAAATATTGTAAGGTAATAGAGTTTGACTAGGTAACTAAATCCTAACTAATCTAGGTAACCGAATCATACTAGAATCCTAATATTAGGAGAGTTCTATAATATAATATCTCTAACACCTACTAATTAGGCATTGTATTATTTTATTTAATAAAATTTACATTTTAAAAAAGTAATATAATTGACAAAATAGCGAACATTTTAAAAGAATGTTCGCTAACGAAGAGGATCGTGCAAAGGCCAATGATGAATTTGCCTATTTTTCTATCAAGAGTGGGGCATTTGGAGATCCAGATTCTATTGGCAGTAGATTTTATATTGAGCCTAGAAAGTGGTGGCCATGCTATGGTTCAACTTTTCCTTTGCTTCAACAATTAGCGTTTGGGGTTCTTGGACAACCTCCTCTTGTTGTGAAAGGTTTTGGAGTACTTATTCCTTTATTCATTCATTTAGAATGACTAGTAAGTACCACGTGCTAAGCACGTGATTTACGATTTTACTAAATAGACGAAGTAGAATATGAGATGAGATAAGTTAAACCACTACAAAACAAAAATCATCTTGTGACAAATTTGTCACAGTAATAACACGCTATTGTGAAAAATAAAAAGTTGTACATAACCAGAAACTTTACGGGATACAACTACATATGTCACATAAAATGTGATTATATGACAATTATAATAATTTGTCACAAGAAACAACGCGGTGATTTCTGGGATTCTTGTGTACTGTTGTTACGACAAATTTTACTTCTATTGGGTCGATATCCAATATTTCATAATTCATTTTGTCTTGTGACGAAGACTAATTCGTCATTAAAAATAATTCATCTAATTTCGTTCCCTTCTATTTATTCAGAAAAAAAATCATTTCCCCAGAGTTTCCCTCTCAATTTTCTATTTATGTGACAAAATGATGTTGTCTCCTAAATATGAGACTACGTTGTTTGGATTTTAGGTTGATTTATGAAAAAACTGATATTGTCACTGTAAAGCAAAATCATCTAAACATAATTATTTTTTGATAATGATTGTATCTCATCCATCAAAATTGAAATTAAGGATGGAAATTTAAACCGCCCCGCCCTGCCCCGTTTGCTAATGGGCGGGTACGGTTTTTTTTTTAAATTTCACCTGTAGCGGGTACGGATTTTGAACATATGCACTCTTAAACACATTGTATCCAACCCGTTTATATATTTTATTAATTTTATATATTTTGTATAGGGTAAAATTCTTTTTGTACCCCTTTAATATGCGAAATGTATCATTTACCCCCTGATGTATTGAAAACATCAAACACCCCCCTACCGTTAGTTTTTTTCCTAATTCCGTTAGTCAAACCTTTTGACCGGGTATTGCTAAGAGTTGTTAGTTTTTTTTTTTTTTTTTTTTTTTTTTTTTTTTTTTTTTTTGACGAATATACCCCAAAAAATCTCTATATATAAGTTGCTTAATTTTGGCCATTATTCACCAGATTTTTCTCTCTTTTCAACCCTTTTATTTCACTTCATTCAGTCATTTTTTTTTCACACTTTTCAACTTTTTCTGTTTTCTTTATGCATAAAAAATTGAAAAGTCGGACCAATTAGAATGAAGCTTTGCAGATCATGAATGCAATACCCATAAAAAAAATTGAAAAGCCCTGAAATCTAAAAGAAACCCTAAAATTGAAATAAAACCTTATGAGAGATCAATTGCAAATAAAAAAAAAGTTTCATATTACAATGGCAAAATACCCCAAAAAATAAAATTGAAAACCCCTAAAATCAAACACTAAAATCGGCAAAAAATCTCAATTTAAATGAACGCTAAAAATCATTAAAAATCCACAAATATAAACTCCAAAACAATTAGGGACTATATCCTACATAAAACAGGGTAAAAGAGTCATTTCTCGCTCAAATTTAACACCGTTAAAAGTTTGACCACTGACCATAAAAAATAGGGGTGTTTGATGTTCTTTTATACTTCAGGGAGGTAAATGATACATTTCGCATAGTACAGGGGTGCAAAATGAATTTTACCCTTTTTATATTATAAAATAATAAAGATATTTTAATTTCATAAATTCTTAAAAAAAAAAATTAATTTTCGAAGGGAAAAGTATGAAATATAAGCAAAATAACTTACCAACTTTATTAACATAGGTTGATTTCAGTTTTGATTAGAAGGATCTGTTCCTTCAATTATCTGTTAAGCATATCTATTTACCCAAACTCTAGGGTTTAGGAACTGGGAGAGAAATGAAAGGAATGAAACATGGCTCCCGAGTTGGCATCTTTTTAATTAAAGGGGCTCTTTAAGGAAAAAAAAAAGATCTGAAAAAATGATAAATAATTATGGTTAAAATATATAATCAAATAAGGGTAGTTTTGAAATTATGAAAATATTACTTGGCTGGAAGCTAAAGGGGTTCTCTCTAATTATTTTTTAGGGGGTATTTCCTTAACTACATTTTCTAGATCGGGGGTTCTTGCTAATTTTGACTTAATTAAATTATATTAGAAATTTTAGATTTTTTGTCTTAAAGTTGCAATTTTTTAATTAAATCATAAAGGACTTTGGGTTTCTTGTATTGAAGTGGCAGTTTATAAAAATATATGAATTTCTTCTCACGAATTGAATTAATATTGCGTGATGGTTTATATTTTGTATTATAAATGCATGATATTTTCGGTGTCCCATTTTTAATTTTAATACAATGAATGATAAAACGTTAATTATTAGCATTACTGTAAATTATATTATTGCCCTTGAAAGATGATTTTGAAGTATATTTTGTGGGGGTATTTTTGTACGTACAAAAAAGGGAAGAAACACCAACTACATTCACACTTTTATAATATGTATAGATAGATAGATATAGATATAGAATAGATTAACTCCTAAAAGAGCAGAGGATTTAGTATTCGTTCATACCAACCTTCGTCTTTTGTCTAGAGGTACTTCCCAATACCATGATGAAAAGACAAAGATGTGGGACGTTGGTGGGGATGAATTTAGAAATATGGAAGATACAGGAATTCTTGAAATTGCCAACCTTTCTTAGATGAGCCAAAGTTAGAGGCCGTACTTTTTACTGAAGATGAGGCGACTGAAAAGTAGGAAGAGATGAAAAATGCTCCTTCAATTTTATTATTATTTTTAATTTAAAAGCAATATTTTATTACGTATTGGATAATTTATTTTGATTAGCTGAACATCGTTTTGTTTATTATATTTATTTTGATTGTTTTCTTAATTTTTAGTATGATGTGAAAATGGCTACACCATATGCTAGCTCCTAATCTATAATTTTTTGCTAATTTAAGGTTGAAAATGGAAATAGTATTTGAATAAATATATTTATGTAAATTTTAATATTGTAAAAATAAATATTTTAATAATTTAGAAATAGACCCCTATATTTTCAATATTTACACGTATCTTCCACGTTCCTGTGTCCTACTTTTTTTTGTTAAAGGTTTCCCGGTGTCCGTGTCCGCATGTCGCCGTGTCCCCGTTCCCTTGTCTATGTAACCTAGCTCGTCAATCCTCCGGATATCATATGAATGTATCCTTTTCTAGGAGGTGGTGGTGGGGGCGGTCTCCATGGTTTCCGAAATGGGCACCTCGCTTCTACCCATGTGGTGGGTCCAATTTCACGAAATCAGCTATCTTGTTATCGCGTATGAGCCTTTCCACCTCATCTTTCAAGTGAGAGCATGCATCCGTCTCGTGCCTGTATTCGTTATGGAAACGACAAAACATCATCAAAACAGCGCTTCGCCGAGGTTCAATTCGCGCAAAATGCGGACATCGTAAATCCGCTCGCCTCTCGATTTAATAGAGTATGTTGGAAAACAGAGTTGTCAATGGTTGATAAGAGTGATATCGAGGTCCTCGTGTATCCTCTGATCGTTTGGTGGCGGACGTGGTGCGTGGCAAACCGATCTCCCATCCCTTGCGACTCTTGATTGGCTGAGGTACTGCAATCAAGCTGAACTCTTCCATCTCCAGCGGTTGAGCATCCTCCAAGTTAATGAATCTGGAGAAGCGATTTAACAAATCATCAAAATCAGGCAAAGGTTCCAGTGCCAGTGCTCGAAAAAAATTCCCTCTCAAAGTCCTTGATACAGAGCGGCCATCACCACTTCGTCCGTGGTGAGGGGGACCTCGAGTATTGCCGGATTGAAGCGTTTGACGTAACTTCGCAGACTTTTCTGCTCCTTCTGCTTGATACTAAACATGGATAACAAAGTCTTTTTGCACTTCTTTGAACTGGAAAATTGGTTTACGAAAACTTTTGCGAACTGGCTAAAGAACCGGATGCTGCCCGCAGGCAATAGGCCAAACCATACTTGCTCGGGGACCAGTGAGTGTGGTAACGAAAGCTAGGCATTCTACTCATTCGGTTAATTGGTAAAGGGACACAGTATTGTTGAACCAGCTCAAGTGCTTACCAGGATCAGTTGGCTGATGAATGCCTTGTTCTCTCATCCAAATGAGACAGTTGGCTGAGTGAGTGCAGGCCTATGCCATAACACCTTGAATTTATTTGTATTCTACAAATATTTTTCAATTTATATCTTCTCTACATTTGATATATGTACTTATTTTTTTTAATGTGGCTTTAAAAAGTTACAACACCCAAACTTTTTTGATATAAGTTCATCAAAAAGACAATAACTACCAAAGCTTAACTGTATACATTTTATAAACAGATCAAAACTTATGGAAAACTCAAGTTCAAATTTTTTTTTTGGAAATACTAAATACCTTGAAATTTATCTACTACAACTTTTTCTTCTTCTTCACCTTATATCAAAGAAATACATCAAATTAGTTTTCAGTATCTCTTAAAAGGAAACTTGGCGATAAATCCTTCAATCCATCATCAATTTGTAAACCCCTTTTCTCCATCTCCACTACCACAGACTCAGCCTCTGCAATTCTTTTCACATTCTTAAATCGCCTCGCAAGATACCCAAAATTCTCGGCATCCAATCTTTCATCTCCACCGGCGTACATCCTCACGTAATCCACGGCGGCCGCATAATATCCACACCCCACCATCTCCTTTATAATGTGTCCATGGGTGGAAAACAGAGCCACCACACCATCATCCACCATCCTCCTCATCACCGCCACTGCTCCTTCCACCTTCCCTGCCCTGCACGCGCCAAGCACCAGAGCGTCGTACGTAATTGCATCGGCCTTCATCCCTTCCTCTTCCATTTTCACCAGCGTGTCGGCGGCCGACGCCACGTCACCGGTGAAGCAGTACGCCGTCAGAATGTAGTTGAACGACGTTGTATTGGGGTTGACATTGCACGCGCGCATCGCATCAACCACGCGCCAAGCGGCTAACATGTCCTTTTTTTTAGCCAGGGCGTTGAGTACTGGGTTGAATGTCGCCGCCGTGGCGCCGTAGTTCTTCCTGCCCATGATCTCCGCCACGCGCAGGGCCTCTGCCGTGCGGTGCAGATTGGCGAGTTGAGCCACCAAGGAGTCGTGCGCGTGTTTTTTGGCGAACCAATCGTCGATGGCGGCGAGATTTAGCAAGAGATCGTCGAGTACGGATACATCTGTGGCGATGAACTTGAAAGTTTTGCTGGTGTTGAGGCATCCTTGGCTCAATCGCTTGGAGAGGAGGTGGCGCACAGACGCGAAGTCTCCTTGTTTGCCGGCGGCGTTGATCAAGTCGTCGTAATGGGCGGAGGATGGTGGAATTTGGGTGCTAAAAAAGGCATTGTAAATGGGAGCTGCTGCTGCCGCGACTATGGAATTTTTATCGAGCCTGCGAAAAGGTATCATTTTGAATAGGGTTAAATTGAGTGAGTGAGTGAGTGAGTTTTCTTTGGAAGAATTACTTATAATTTAACTGAAATGGGCTGCACCGATTCTTTCTATAACCAAGTTCGGTTGTAAGCCCATTTATCAAGTGTGGAATGCTAAAAGCTAGAAACTAACTTAAGAAAAAAAATTATTATTATTATTTACTTTTTTTTTAGCATAACTTATATAAAAGAATTAGAATTCTGATTGCGCTGATTCAAGTTGCATTAGAAAGCTTGAACGCATTTTACGATGTTCATAATTTTTTTTTGTATTTTTTGGAATTTTAATTTGATTGGTGTAAACAACTGCATTAGATACCATTGTACGAACTCTACTATCGATGGCAGTATTTTTTGCCATAAATTTCACATTTTTGCTTTGATTGGATTGATTCAAATTTTGTTGTAAAATTTATAAATATGCGTAAAATATTAATTAGTGAGATTTAAATAAAAAAAAAACACAACTAGTAAGTTTTTATATAAACTCTCTGATCTCTGATTCTACTAATTCAAATTGTTTTAGAAAAGCAACATAAAAGTCTGGAACTCTTGTGTCTCGCAATTTCCGAGATTCATTTAGTGTCATGTTCAATAATCAATGCGAAGTACTTTAAATAAAATGAGTTGAAGGACATACAAGTAAAATATTTTTTTGTCACATTCGCAGGAATATTAGTTTTAGTGACTTATATATAATATAACTAGTAATCGTGCCCGGTGTGGCATCCAAAAAAAGAAGAAAATAATTGTTTAACTAAATGATATTACAAAGGCTGCGGCTACTGGCAATGTTAGTTCAATTATGTGCAAGATCAAAAATTAAACAAATCAATGTACAAATACTATAATACCCTACTTGTTAAAAAAACCAAATTAATGCAATACCATAAACTAAAAAAATTATGAAACCGCAAGACCAAATTTCATCTTCTCCGTCTTCCAAAACCCATAAAAACTTTTCTCCTCCTCTTCCATAAACCCACAAAACCTCAACATTCAAAACCATCAAAACTCAACAAATCTACAAAGAGAGCAAGTATGGAGTCAAAAGACATCTAAAACGGAAAATTATACAGTGGAAGAACCCACAAAGGTATGCATTTATGTGTTTTTTAGCTAAGCACATGCGCTTAGATGCCAAAATAAGCTTGTTTCCCAAAAAACTCTTATTTCGAAATCTGAGCGTTGAATTTTAGGGCAAAATTCGACATCTTAATGTCAATTTTTTGGGGCGAAATTCGACAATGTAAATGTTGAAATAAGCTTGTTTCCCAAATCTCTTATTTAGACATATAAGAGTGTAGTTATGGGGGCAAAATTCGACGTCCTAATGTCGATTTTTTAGGTAAAATTTGACATGTAAATATCGAATCGCGTCTGCGCGAAGTTTGTTTCCAAGAACGATAACCTAGCTTAAAAAACACATAGCATACCTCCGTGGGTTCTTTGTAAGGTTTGTTGAGTTTTGAGGGTATTAAACGTTGATGTTTTGTGGGATAATGGAAGAGGAAGGAGAACGATTTTTGTGGATTTTGGAAGATGGAGAATATGAGAATTTGGTCTTGTGATTTTTTGGATAATTTTGTGATTTTTTAGTTTATGGTATGCATCAATTTTTATTTTATTTTTTAATAAGTAAGGGTATTATAGTATTTGTACATTGAAAAATATAATTTGGTCTTGCACTTAATAGAATTAGTATTGCAAATACACGCGCTATTACAAATTGTAATTAAAAAAATCTATCAAATAACATAAAAATATATATTTGTGAAATTCAAATTACATTGCTATTACCTTATTTTATTGCATCATATATTTTTCGATTCTATAATATATATATATATATATATATATATATATATATATATATATATATATATATATATATATATATATATATATATATATATATATATATATATATATATATATATATGCTAAACAATAACAAATTTGACAAATGGGCGGCTATGTCAAATACCAATTGTTTCTGATCACTTCAATATCATCTAAATAAAAAATAGATATAAATAGATAATGACATTAATGCCCTAAATGAAAATCAATAACACACAAATATAAAAAATCTCATTTTTCTTTCTTTAAAACCATACACAAAACCCCCACACCCATCTCCTTATTCTTCATAAAACCCCCTCCTCGTCCTCCTCCTTCTTCTTCTTCTTCTTCTTCTTCTTCTTCTTCTTCTTCTTCTTCTTCTTCTTCTTCTTCTCCTTCATCCTTTTTTCTCTATTTATTTCTTCTTCTTCTTCTTAATTTTCTTCTTACTCTTCATCTTCTCTTTCTTCCTCTTCCCCTTCTTCTCATTCTTCCTAGTCTACTATTTCTTCTTCTTCTTCTTCTTCTTCTTCTTCTTCTTCTTCTTCTTCTTCTTCTTCTTCTTCTTCTTCTTCTTCTTCTTCTTCTTCTTCTTCTTCTTCTTCTTCTTCTTCTTTCTTCTTCTTCTTATTTATCTTTTTTTCTCTATTTATTTCTTCTTCTTCTTCTTAATTTTTTTCTTACTCTTCATCTTCTCTTTATTCCTTTTCATCTTCTTCTCCTTCTTCCTAGTCTACTCTTTCTTCTTCTTCTTCTTCTCCTTCTTCTCATTTTCCTTCTCTCTTTTTCTTCTTCTTCTTCTTCTTCTCTCTCCTCCTCGTCCTCGTCCTCCTCCTCTTTCGAGGTGTCTTCAAATGTTAAAAGAAACGTATTCCTGTGAGAGTAGGTGACCGAAGAGCCAACTAATTGTTGTGTTTTCTCACGCTACTCGTAAATAATCTATTTTGTATTAATGATAAATACATTTTGGCATTCTATATCTTTGTCTCTTACATAAGAATAGATATAGTTCTTACATTTACTTAAGTACTATAAATAGATCTAGTAGAATCATGAGATTATTTAAGTATTGTAACTGTTAAACGTAGTTTCTAGTCAACGGGTTACGCCACTAATGAAGATATCAACCTTTTCCATTTGAGACTAGCATTTAGTGTATGTGTACTGCGTCTCATCAGTTAAAGGTGTTGTGACATCGGCATACATAAGTGGGTTGACGAGTTCACTAAACTCCCTCAATCTAGAGATCTCTAAGTGGTTCCCAATAATTGAGTAGAGGTTTTTATGATATAGTTGTACACCATTAATCATTAAGACCTAGACATCACCGTGACTTCTGATAAGTGTTCGTTTTGCATTATTTTTACTTATCGAATCTTCGAGTTTTTGTCTTCGTTCGTCCGAGTTTTCGACTTTATTTGAACATATTATACATTTCTTTTTTTATTCATATTTTAGATAAAGATAAGCTATTTTTGTCGAGTCGAAGCCATTTGAAAGCGAAACCGATTTTCAAGCCCAAAAAGAGTGAACAAGAGGTCCCAGATCGCGATACAAAGTTTGTGTAACGCAATCTGGGGGTTGTCACAGTGTGCTTTATGCTCCTGGCCCAGATCGTGATCCAGCATTCCCGTATCGTGATCTGGGGGGGTGTCACAGTGCAGTTGCTTCAGACCCAGATCGCGATTACACCATTTCTATACCGTGATCTAGCAAGGCGGTGGGTAGTTCCCCGAGGCCGCCAGATCGTGATCCAACACCTCCGTATCGCGATCTGGGCACTGTTTTCGAGTTCAGATATTTGTTTTGCAAAGCTTCTTGAGAAAGCTTTGCATTAATTATAAATATGAAGGGCCATTCATTCTCATTTCTTCTTCGACTTTTCTTCGGTTTTTCGACAGTTCTTCGACAGTTCTTCGACAAGGGTTTTGACTCGGGTTTTTCTTAAGAATTTTCTTTATGTTTTATTCTTCATTTCTCGTGTACATTCTTTTGATACTCTGTTTGTGATGAACTAAGTACATTTTTCTTCTAGGGTAATGAAACATTGTATATATTGATTTCGATTTTAATTTTTGTTATCTAGTCGTGTTTTGATTTCGTTTATGTTTTCTTGTATTAAATACTTCGGATTGATTGATCACCTCTCAGATTTATGTTAAATAGGAATGAACTTGAGAGATGATTTCTTTTTTGAAATTAGAAAAATATAGTTTGGGTTGTGGAAACGGAGACGTGATACATCTCGGGTAGCCCTTAAGGACTTGACCTTAATCCTCTCTTAATATCAGGTTCTGAACGGAGACGTCGGACTTGTGGGTAGACTCTAACTTTACTGGAGACGGGGGTTAGAATATTTCAGTGTATGGGTTAACGAGCAAAAAATTAGCAATAGATAACGGGTTTGTAGATCGTTTTCTTTATTATGTATTGGTGGATTTTACCCTAGAAGTCCTTTTTAAATCAAAACCCTCCCGTTAAGAGTTGTCGCTATTCCATTTACGTCTATTCTATATTTGCATGTTCACAACTTTGTTTGTTGTCAATTATTAGGGGTAATCACTATTTCAACCATTTACGATCGGCTAGATAATATAACGATAATATAATTACATTACTCAGCATGTGAATCTATAGGTCCTTGTGGATCGATATCTGGAATCACTGTTCTACAAAATGCGATACTGTACACTTGTAATTTATAATCCATGAAGTTTTTTACCACAACTGAAAGTGTCTTGGTTAGAGAAATGGGTTTCTCTAAGTAAAACACGAACGGATTATATAATCAAGAACGTCCACACAGTTATTGAACTCATAAAGAGGTCTCTGTGAACCAATGCCTCCAATTCAATCGGGATATATGAATCGAAGGGATCGTACTATATGTGAACTATATCACACGGTTCTTGCAGGCACTTCAGTATGTAGGGAATCATGATGCGCAGTTGCTAGGCGCCAATCTGGATTCGTTGGGCAATTAAGGTGAAACTAGTTTCATCTTAACTTTAACTATAGGGACGATGTTAAACCACAATGTGCTGTGGGTCCACGGCTAGCTTACACCTGGGCCATCGATGGTCACATTGCTCGTGTACTTGAGATCCTTAAATGCAACTAGCTAAAATTAATTAGTTAATTTTAGTGTAATTGGAAGTCAATGTGATTGAGTCCAACACTCGTTATTGTTAATTATTGATGAAAATAAGTGGAGGAAAGAATTCGACGGAAATTTAGTGAACTTTCTAAATTGGAAAGTTTCCCGATTTGGAAGGTCCTAAATTAGGGTTCCGATTTTGAAAATAGGAAAATTGCAAAGTGGTACTCGTATGGACAAGAATTTTGTGCTCGTCATCAAAATATAATTGTTATATTTTTGTGAGCATTCGTTTGTTAGAAACGAGCCGAGAAAGAGAGTGGGCTTAAGCTGTTCGGTCTCGGCCAACTTAAGCCTATTAGGGTTTTCACAAGGACCATATAAATAGGATTTATATGTCTTGTGAAAGATACAATAACCCTAGCCTCTCTCCCTCCATCAGTCGCCGCTGCATCGGCATCTTCTTTTTCCCCTTGTTCTTTTTCGTTGTACTTAGCCTATCACGTATCTAGTGTTGCGTGGATAGTGAATTGAATATACGAGGTGAAACCTAAGAGGAGGAAGAGTCTCATACCGCCATCGCCACCACGAGGGTCATCTCCACGCGCCGGCACAAGCTGGTGATGTGAGAAGGCAATTCTAAAAAAACTACTCTTGAATTTTCTGCGTAGTCCAGCGAGAAAATTCTCCATATATCAACCAATGATCGGATAGACGTAAAATTTGAACAGAAGATTCGTGACTCATGCATCTATAATAATTCCAAAGGAATTGTCCATACATTTAATAATCATGGATTTATTGAATTCGGTGCATGCCTGAAATTTCATATGAGAAAACAATTTCGATCCGCTTCACCACCCCCACCAGTCGGATCAGTAGGAGTGGAAAGAGCATCTAGCCATCTTCTCAAGTCTTTGTTCGATTAACGCTTCAAGGGTAAAAGGTTTTCCCTAATTAATTTATATTAATTGACATTAATGTATGTTAATTTATGATCGAATCACGTGAATCTATATGATTGATTGTGTTTATGTAAATCGTTCGTTGAGCATGTTTATTATTTGATTTCATTTTGCGAGCATGCTATGATGATTTAACTTATGTTATTTAAATTAATTATATATGCGAGCATGTCTGTCGATGATTGGAAGCGAAAAGGTATTCAATTTTGACCCAAAACACAATTTTATGTACAATTTCCTCTGTCGCTGCCAGTCTCCGGCGTTGATTTTTTTTTTAATTTTTTTTCTTCCTGATTTTTCCGCCACGGATTTCTGGTGTACACCGGCGATAAACGCCGGTCTCCAGCGTTGACTTTTTCGATTTATTTATTTATTTTTGATTTTTTTTCTTTAAGATTTTTTTGCCCTACGTTTAAACAACAATATTGTTGTGGTTGACAGTAATATTAACTATATTACTGATAAACACAATAAAATTAATTATACTGCAGTTTAACACAACAATATAGCTATATTAATCTCTAGCACAGTAACATTAAGACAAAAAAAGTCATTCTTATTGTGAAATAAAATAATATTAATATGTTGACCGTTCAACAAATGTAAACATAATAAAAAGCCAAAAGAATCAATATTACTGTGGTTGACAGTAATATTACTATAACAACAGTAATATTACCGTCAACCACAGTAATATTACTGTGTTTACAGTAATATTACAATAGTGGGCAGTATTATTATTACGTTACTCCGTCAATAACTCAAACAAAAAATAATCCAAAAAAATAATAATATTATGTGGTTGACAGTAATATTATTGTGTTTACAGTTATTTTACTGTCAACGACAGTAATATAATTACATTGACTTGTCAACAAGTTAGACAAAATAAAATAAAAAAATAATAATAACCGAAAAAATAATAATATTGTCATTGACTCTAATTGTACTGTCAACTGCAGTAATTACGTTACTGTATTGTCTGTGACACTATAATTACGTTAATTTACTGTAAGTGACATTACAATTAGTGTTAATAACAACACAATTACAGTCAACGTTTAACGGCGGACGTCAAAAAAAAAACCATTAAAAAAAGTTAACGCCGAGATCGCCGATCAACTCCGAAAACCGGCGGCGGAAAAAATAGTAATCAAAAAGTCAACGCCGGAAACCAGGGCAAAAAAAAAATTTGTGGTCCAAATTGATTAAATTGGGGTTACAATTATGAAATGGGTATAAAGGGTTGGGGCTAATTTTGTCATATACATTAATTTTTGCTTTATTTATAATACATCTTATATGAATGAGAGCATATTGACGAAAGCGATATAGCCCATGAACATAGAATAATCATGGTTTTCGGATCGTAAAAATATCTCGTATCGTTTTGCTCTACATCTCGTACCGTATCGTTATCGTATCGTATCGTAAGATATTTAACCAATTATTAAAATAGTAAGAAATATATATCTACATTATAAAAATATTATAAACATGTAAAATTTAATATTTCTAAGTTAAACTACTCATTTTAAAATAGATATAAATTCAAGTTTCAACATCTTATTATAAAATAGGACAAAAATCATAACTGTTCATCAAATAACGTCATCTAAGAGGGTGTTTGGCTAGGCTTTTAAGATGTTAATAAGATGTTTAAGAACTTATAAGCTCTTCCAATAGGTTATTTTTTTAAAAAGATCTTAAAGATTCAAAATATAAGTTGTTGGAGTTTTTTTTAAAAAGTACATTCACCCTCCCGCCTATTTATTTAATATCTTATAATGAGTAAAAATAACTTGTAAGATTATTATCTAAACACTTCAAAAAATTAATTCTAAAAATAAGACGTAACAACTTATCATCTCTTAAAACAGCTTACTAGCTGTTTAGAATAAGCTTTAGCGAAATGGGGCCTAAGTTTAAATTCGAATACCTAATTTGTAAAAATATTTGACCACTCATAATTTTAAAGATGAATGTCACTTAAATCATCCTCATCCATCAATTTTAAACGATTGCCTTCATCATTATCAATCGCAAAACCCAGTCTAAAACACCTTGATTCAGTCTTGAATCAGTCTTGAATCACAAAAATAAAATCACAAGAATCTACAGAAATTGAGTTATGGTTGCGATATTATAAGGATTGTTGAAGAGATTGAAGAGAAAATTTGTTCAAATCCATTTTCTAGAGTAGCTGATTGCGTTTCTTCTATTTTTTTGTTTTTTTAATTGTCGATTAATATCGTAAATATCGTATCGTATCGTGATACGACGATACGATACGATATCTCGCGGTATTTAACGGTATTTATCAATAAGCGATACAAAACCCGAGTTTTATCGTTTTGATTGAAACCAAACCGTATCATGATATATATCGCGGTATATCGCAAGACTAACTACCATGAGAATAATAAAGAAGGTTGATCATGGACTTATGCACAAAAATTCCTTTTTTTTTTTAAGAATGTCATTGTCTGGTTGACATGTGCAAATTCTTATATAAAAATTGGGCTGTTAGTGCTCTCTTATTTGGTACCGTCTTGGTAATATTGAAATCCTTAAAGTTAAGGGTTAAATAATTTGGAGTCTGCAACTTTAGAATAGACTCGAATAACCTTTTGTTTTTCCTTATTTTATTTTATAATTTTTTTTCAAACACAAAAATCCAGGGGTAGATGGAACAAAAATAAATTGATTTCCGCAAATTTCGATTGGAGTTTTAACAATTTTGGAACAACTTTTCATTTCAAATTCCAATTATTTCGATATCAAACTTTTTAACAGTGAAAAAGATTCTTATTTCGATATTAGAATTTTAAAACATATTTAAGATTCTATTTTATATCCAATTTTTTTTTTCTTTTGAGAAAAACAGACTTATAATTCCATTAATGAGAAAAATCTGAAATTACAATGCTAGATATGAAATCTAGGAGAACATCAGCCGTAAAAGTCGACATTAAGGACAATTTTGCGATTTCGTTGGCAGCATGGTTACCTTCCCCTTTGACATGGCAAACTTTGAAGTCTTCAAATACGGATGAGAGTCTTTTGATATCGTCATTGAGGTGACCAAAGCTCAGAAAAGACCCTCCTTCACCTTGGATAGCTGCGATAATGGTGCTGGAATCTCTTTCTAAAATAATACGACGCATATCATGATCGCGAGCGAACTCCATGGCTCTGAGAGCTGCCATTGCACTGTAGTTGCGTCTAGACGTTGATTGTAGCAAGAAGAGAACCAAGCAACACATTTACCATCGAAAGATCTTGCTAATCCACCTAAACCCCAACTATTTTCATCTGAATCAAGGGAAGCATCGAAATTTACTTTTTACACATCCCTAGGTGGCGTCTCCCAATGAATTAACATTCTTCCAACTGCTCGAGACGAATGTGGGCTAAGAACAACTAAGAAAGCTCCTCGCAATTCCAGGATGAACTTCTTGTCGAAAACAATGACATCCATAGTTGAATAATATACTTCCTCGAAATAACATTTATTTCTCTTATTCCAAATGACCCAACACAATACAACACAATATTCAACTTGCGCACTATCCTACTGCCTTTTCATGTGCATGAACCAATCGATAAAATTTCGCTCTCTTGGCCATGTGCCGACCATGGCACTCCACTTAGCGCCCACACTTATCTAGCGAAAGAGCACATTGATAGGCAATGGAGAACATCTTCGTCGTCATCACTGCATACTTCACATGTGCCTACCTCAAGCACCCTTCGCTGTACCAAATTCAGCCGCGTAGGAAGAAGATTTTTACATCAACGCCAAAGAAAGATTTTTATTTTACTCGAAAGCTTCAAAACCCATAACCATTTCCATGTTTTATATCCAATTTTCATTTAAAAGAGAAAATCCATTTTTCAAAAAATTACACTCATTAATAAACCAGTATTATTATGTCTTATATATTTTTTGTTATACTAATATTAAAATTGTTCAAAACTTGCCTATTCCAATCGGTATAATATTCGATTCTGGAAAAAAATTTCTCATTACAATTTCTGAATTTTGATACCCACTTTTTAGAACATTTTTGGAACGAAATTTGCAATTAGTTTTTCACACTACTCTTTTTTTTTCTTTTTTTTTTTAGTTTACGAATTAAATTTTTATTTACTACTCTTTTTTCTTGTTTGTTTCTATCAACCCTTCTTCCTAAATATTGTTTTCTTAAAAAAGAAAAAAAAAGTAACAGAATGTTGGAACTACGGTTGCACTTTAACGAAACGATCACGAAACTTGTGGATTGAAGCTCGTACTCTATTTACTCTCTCTTTCTATAGTTGATGATTAGCTGCAATAATATACATAATATAATGGAGATAGGCAAGGTGAGGCGCGGACTAGGTCGCTCTCTTAAGACGAATTTCATGACCCCTTCTCTAATGAGGTGCAGAAAGGTTCCGATCGTGTCGCCTGTGGGATACAACAACCCAGCCTATCTCTCCGCTGTAACTTCACCGAAACTGCACGTTCGAGTGAAGCAGAAGCTTACACCCGACACACAACAAGAGCTCAAAATATATGTATATAGTATAGAAGAAAAGTGTTTCTTTTTCTCTTCACTCTCCTATCTTGTAAAACCACAAAGTCCCCTTTTTATAGTATAAAATATGACCACCATAAAACCTCTATTTAAGATAGAATTAAAGGAAAATATTGAGGTTTTATGAGACAAAATAATGTCTTTGGAAGTTTCAAAATGTTGCTCTAAATGACCTCATAAATTGGTCAAATAAAATATTTAATAAAATATTATTTTTATTAAAAAAATCCCAACAATCCCCCACTATTTTAATAAAAAAAAATAAATAATAATACTTGAGCTCTTGCGGAATATTATGCATAATGAAAGTGGACAATGCCTTCAAACGTTCACTTAGTACAGTATGTTTCCCTTACTAGAATCAAAGTGGACTTAGCCTTCAAACAGTGATCCTTGGGGCACATAGAATCATATTGCACACATAATACTCAAAGTGTCCCGATTGAAGCTTCTAAAGCCAGCACGTTAACGGCCATGTGCTTTACTCCATTTCTCGTGAGAGCTCTTGAGAACAGCCTATAATTCCCATAGGAAGCGGCCCCACTTCCACACTCACAAGGTGAATTCTATCAAGGATGTTTACGCAACTCCAACACCCCACCCATAAGGGCTATAGCATTAAGAGATCAAAGTCTCAACCTCACAATTCGTTACGAGCTTTATTAGTGCACACGCACCATAGGGATGGATAGTAAAAGTGTACACTTTTATCTCAATCAAGTTGCTTTCAGATCGTTTGGTCTCCAACCTAGTTCTTGGGACTTCCAGTCCCTAGGTGGTTGTATCCTCGTCAACAACTTTTCGAATAATTTTAGGCTTTAATCCAATCCCCTCAATGCATTTCAGATGATTTCTGAAATAATGTGAAATATAATTTCACAAATTCAATAGCGCTTATTCGACATTTAGTCTCATGGACTCAATAGTTTATTAATCATTTCCCATATAATTTCACGTATAATTTCACTTCAGTTTTCACGTGAATTTTCACATAGATTCACAGTACTGTATTTTCTTTTAATGGTTCCGAATTCCATTAAAAGATTCTAGCAATATGCCAACTACATTTTTTCAATCTCATTTATCAAAGCACAAAACATTTGATTTTTCTCAATCATATTTATCAAAGCACAAAGCATTTGATTTATTCTCAATCATATTTATCAAAGCACAAAGTATTGATCTATCCCACATCGGGATTTTATATATCACATTAGGCATCAATCGACCTCTTCACAGGTTAATGTCAAAACAATCAATCAAAATTGATATGAATTTTGACTTTTAAATTATCAGTGTATAGTCATTCGCACAAGGTGATAAATCTAATCAAATAGGAATATAATTTCTCTTATTTAGATTTTCAATGATCAACAGTATTGAAAATTTTCAAAAAACGTTTCACTCCACAAATCTTAAATTTATTTTCGCAAATTAATATCTACTCTTAGGCCTTTTTAAATAACATCGATGTCACGTATATGCAAAAGTATGCCTCTAAAAACTACTTGCATATTCAAGATTGCAAATAAAGCATAATTTATCACATCATTATAAAAATCTTGCCCTCACAAGATGAGCAATTAAACATAGACCAAGTCAAGTTCAACTAATGTAATATGCTCATATAGGTAGACACTAAAACCCCACTATTTCTCAATATTTAAACAATATATAAAATGTATAATCATATGATCATGCTCTCTAAGACCCCCATTACATCAAATATTCAAACACATCCATCATGAATTAAATTCGAAATATAATATATCATGCTCATTTTCACAATTAGAAAAAACTATAATACCCCCACTATATCTCAATTTAAAAATCTCGCATATGGCCACCCATTGGTCATGAATTAAAATCAAGATAGAATATATCAACTATGATTATGCTCATTTTCACAATTACAACAAACTACTATTACCCCCATTATTTCTGCATTTAAATAAATTATTTATTTTCATAAACAATTGCTTTAGCAATTCACCATAATTAATAATTAATTCCAAATAGAAGAAAAATCGTTTCGATCTAAACGTCTCAATACCCAATCAATTTTCAGTATCAAATTCTCATGCCATAATTCTTTTATATAACCAGCACTTCAGTTGACCAGTTATTGCATAAACGGTCAAAATGAGAGGTCTCATGCAATTAGTACCACTTAATCAATTCATTAATAATGAATTAATGGTGCACTAAATATTCAAACGGCTATTAACATCTTATAGGGAGTTTGCTACAGCATCACTTAACAGTTTTATATCTCTATATTAATATATTTTATTTCACAGTATATTTTCTCAATCATCAAAATCAAAAGAAAACGCACCAAAGTTCACATAAACAATCAACATAATTATCATGCAATTATTCTTCATATCACATAATTATTATTTTATTGCAAAATATGATGTAATTAGTGTAAAAACGAAGAACTTACCAGATTCGATGATTTTCAATTAGAAATTCTTTCGATACCTAAAAAACGCGCGCAATTGACAGCTCCAGCAGTGCTCAGTATTTGGAGCATATCTCTCTCGTTCGATGTCCGATTTCATTAATTCAAAATGTTTCGGACAGCCAACAAAAAATCCTAAAGCTTCCGTGTTTTACACATTCTCAAATTCGTATATTTTAAAGTCCGAAACTGGCCTCAAATTATAAACTCGTGAATTGCACGAAAATTCACCTACAACAATAATAAGATCATTAATTTTTTCGTCAACTAAAAACCAAAATATAAAATGGAACGTATCATCTCCCTTTTCATATCGAGGGCTGAAATGTCTCCTATTTTAGATCATCGCCAAAGTTCATTTTCACGGGTTTGGAAATTCGTCTTAAATTGTTGGAACTACGGCTGCACTTTGCTGAAACGATCACGAAACTTGTGGATTCAAGCTCGTACTCTATTTACTCTCTCTTTCTATAGTTGATGATTAGCTGCAATAATATACATAATATAATGGAGATAGGAAAGGTGAGGCGCGGACTAGGTCGCTCTCTTAAGACGAATTTCACGACCCTTTCTCTAATGAGGTGCAGAAAGGTTCCGATCGTGTCGCCTATGGGATACAACAGCCCAGCCTATCTCTCCGCTGTAACTTCAACGAAACTGCATGTTCGAGTGAAGCAGAAGCTTACACCCGACACACAACAAGAGCTCAAAATATATGTATATAGTATAGAAGAAAAGTGTTTCTTTTTCTCTTCACTCTCCTATCTTGTAAAACCACAAAGTCCCCTTTTTATAATATAAAATATGACCACCATAAAACCTCTATTTAATATATAATTAAAGGAAAATATTGAGGTTTTATGAGACAAAATAATATATTTGAAAGTTTCAAAATGTTGCTCTAAATGACCTCATAAATTGGTCAAATAAAATATTTAATAAAATATTATTTTTATTAAAAAAATCCCAACACAGAACATGTGCATCAATATTTTCCTTTTGTCCTTTTGTCGTTAGTTTATCAAAATCCTTGAACCTAAATTCAGAACCATGGTAAGTCTCAAGGTTAAATAGTCCACATGTCATGCGATGAATGGAATCTTATTATTCCTAAAAAATGGACAATCTGATGCGAATTTAAATAAAATCCATTTCAAAATCAGACGAAAGATACATACCTTTCATTAAAAATTAATACATATTCATTTGAATCAAAATATTTCAAAAATTAACTTAATAAAGTGTTTTTTTCTAACTCTAAAATATAGTAACAATTATCATAGTTTCAGTCTCAAATGCATATTTCAATCTTATTTCATCTTGAATTTTGTTTAATTCCTCAAAATAGGGGACATATTGAAGCTGAATTATTCCATTAAGCGAATTTACAATTACAAAATTTAGAAAACAAAAAATTAGTTGAGTTCTTGAGTCGGCAACCTAATTTGAGGTAATTGAGGATACATACTTAGTTTGTTTCAAATAAGGTCATCAGATTCGTCAAAACAAAATAGCGCGTTGGTAAACACCTTGCACCTAAGACTATTTGGTCATGAGTTCGAGACACCAAAGGGGAAATTGAGGAACCAATAACTATCCTCATTTGTAAGGAATTAGGGTATACTAAATTATATGATCGTCTAAGGCTGCCAACCATAGTCAACTGAGAGAAAGGGAATGTTAATTTGAAATTGGATGTGAAATCAATTTGGAAAAAATCTCCACAAGAGCACCACGGTTAACTAGAGCCGCCGTCCGCGAGTTCTTTCATGGAGAAATATTAAGAAACAATGGAGAAACTACGGGGCACCTGGTTTTCAGCAAGGGAATAAGCGAGTTCCAGTTTTCTGACGAAGCCTAGTCCTAGGGGCATTCTTGCGAGGTAGTGCCACCCTAGTCCTCTTGACTTTGGGTTGAAGCAGCCGGAATGTTTTTTTTTTGTTTGGAGTTTATATTGTTCAAAGGCAAAGGAAAATCGAATTGAGCGAAATAAAAATGTGAACAAGAAAGAAAAATTCGAATCTACGAACTAAAGCAATTTTAACCAATTGTTGAAAAATGTCGATTTGTTGAAAGTTAGATCGGGGAGAAAGATTCAATTGCATGATGTTGCGAACAAGGTCTCAGAGAACACGCCGGTGCTACAAATTGAGCTCGAGTTTCGAGGAAATCATTAAAGGGATCCGGGATTACTTGGCAGGATATTGTATCCCCAAAATTAAGAGATGCTATCGAGGCATTCCTTTATTCGACGAGCTCCGAGAATGCAGATTACGAACCTCTAACTTCGTATGTCGATTAGCCACTGGTGGCAGTGCATTGGCGTGGTACAGCGCGAGGAAAATCATACGAAAATGAGCTGGACTTTGAGAAGCTGAGGCGAGCTATTACCGAGTATAATCTCTTGCTGAGAGATGGGAGTAACAACACATTAGCATTCGACAACACAACTATCAATGAGGTATGATATTAAACATCAAATTGGGTGGCAAGAGGAAATCGAAATGATTCTTGAATGAGTCTTCTCTCCAATATATATATATATATATATATATATATATATATATATATATATATATATATATATATATATATATATATAATTGACCGTAACTGGAACAGGGATTAATTCGAAGATCAAATAATTACACTAATTTAAAAAACCAATGAATTAAAAAATATCGAAGATTTATATTTAAAATGATCCAACAATAAATAAAACAATTGCATTTCATTTTATCACAAAAAATCCGCATAAATAAAAACTAACAACGTTGGAACAATCAAACTAAATGCCACAAGCAACTCCATGAGTGGAGATTGATTTAGAACACCACTCTTACGTATGAATCTGAATCTTGATACAATAACACAGGAAACTACTGCCAAATCAACCATTACCGGATGAATAAGATGTAATTATTTATTAGTGTCAATATATAAGTTCAACGCGTTATCTAAAGAAACAAATATATATATATATATATATATATATATATATATATATATATATATATATATATATATATATATATATATATATATATATATATATATGTTGGGTTTCGGGCACGCATACGCAGCGGAAAACAAAAATTTTATGCGATTTAAACAACTTTAAAGCACATAAACACATGCCCGATAATTTAAATCAATTAATTGCGTACCTTTGCGCTTCCAGCGAAATTAAAAACAACATACATGCTAAATAATTTAACCGAATTTAAATCAATTAACATGCTCGCGTTTAAACCAATTAACATGCTTGCAAAGATTAAAACGATTACACATAATCACATAAAATCATACAATAGCAAACATGAATTCATTGTTTAAACCTAAACGAACCGAAACTAGGGTTTCGTGTATTTACCTCTTGAAGCGTGAGGTAGGAGCGATTAGCAAGTCGAGATTGCTACGGAAACCAATCCGTACAATCGGGGCAGCAGCAATGCAGCGGCAGCAGCGGCGGATCGGCACGGCGGCGCGTGTATCTCACGCGCGGACTTCGAGGCGGCGCGTGTGTCGCGTGCGTCGTCGGCTTGATGGCTGTTCTTCGATTCTTTAATCTTCCTCCTCTCGGATTTCACCTCGTATACTTCGATCTACTAAAACGTGGCACTAGACACGAAGTAGTTAGAATTAACGGAAGAAAAAGAAAGAAGAAAAGAGTACCGAAAAGGATCGGCCAATTGATGGCCGATTCCGGTCACGGCGGAGCAACGGCGGCGCGGTGGTGGCCAATGGGAGAGAGGCCGAGAGAGAGAGAGTGTAGCGGCTAGGGTAAGGGTTGTGTTGTGTGTTGTGCAAGACCTATAAATCAAGTATTTATATGTCTTGCATAAAACCCTAGCGGGCTTAAGTTGGACCGGGCCCAACAGCTTAAGTCCGTTAGTATCTTTACTTGCTCGTCTCTCTTAATTCAATGACCGAAAAATTGCAACGATTACATTTTCGGAATCATTATAATTTCCTCGTCATTACGATTGCCATCTCTCATTTTCCAACTTTCCAAAAGTGGAAACCCTAGTTCAGTGCACTTTCTAAATTTGGAAACTTCCCGATTTAGAAAGTTCACTAATACGTTCGCCTATTCTTTTCCTTTTCTTATTCTCATTCATAATTCCAAATTACGAATGTTGGACTCAATCATATTGATTTCCAATCATGCAAAGATAAACTATTTTATCTCTGACCGTTTATTCAAAGATCTCATGTGCAGGAGCAGTGTGACCCTCGATGGTTCAGGTGTAAGCTAGCCGTGGGCCCACAACCCTTTGTGGTCAAAACTCGTCCCCTTCGAGTTACGATTAAGATGAAGCTCGTTTCACCTTAATCACCCAACGAATCAAGATTGGCGTCTAGCAACTACGCGTCATGATTCCCTAGATACAAATGAAGTGCCTGCAAGAACCTTCAGATATAGTTAACGTACAGTACGGTCCCTTCGATTCATATGTCCCGATCGAACTAGAGGCATTGGTTCATCGAGACCTCTTTATATGTTCGATGACGGTGCGATCGTTCTAAGTGTTGTAATCCTTACGTGCATGACTTAGAGAATCGAATTCTCTAATCATCACTTAGTCGGCTCTAGCCAGAGACTTAGAATGATTACAAACTTTCAGAACACACAGGACATCCAAGACTATTCTAGCGATCGAATCCCCGACTACAATGCAAAGACCTCCCACTAGATTTCGGACTGCACGAACACTGGCCCTTGGGATGGTCCTCGGTGGAACTCAGAGACAGGTCACGATACAGCTGGTCCTCTAGTGAAGTCACGGTGATGTCTAGGTCATAAGGACTAATGGTGTACAACTATACCATAGATATCTCTACTCGATTATTGGGAACCACTTAGAGATTTCTAGGGTGAGGGAGTTCAGTGAACTCGTCAACTTACGAGCACCCACTTATGCATGCCGATATCACAATACCGTTTACTGATGAGATGCAGTACACATACACTAAGTGCTAGTCTCAATGGGAAAGGCCGATATCCTCATTAGTGGCGTAACCCTTCGACTAGGAACACGTTTAACAGTTATAATACTTAAGTAAATATCTCACGATCCTAACGATCAATTACTAGTACTTGTAATAACTGTAAGGACTATATCTATGCTTGTGACAAAGGGACAAAGATATAGAATGCCAATGTGTTTTATCATTAATACGAATAAAGGTTCGTTTATTACAATAATAAATACGAAAGACCACATCCACAGGTTGGCTTGTTGGTCACCTACTCTAACAATAAACTAATCTAATTATATTGATAACGATAGAGATCTTGAAATTTAGAGTAGGTGACCAACAAGCCAAGTTGTGGCTCTGGTCGTTCCATTTATTCTTGTAATAAATAATCATTTTTCGTATTAATGATAAAACACCTTGGTATTCTATATCTTTGTCCCTTGTTCAAACATAGATATAGTCCTTACAGTTATTACAAGTACTTGTAATTGATCTTTTAGGATCGTGAGATATTTACTTAAGTATTATAACTGTTAACTGTGTTCCTAGTCGAAGGGTTACGCCACCAATGAGGATATCGGTCTTTCCCATTAAGAGACTAGCACTTAGTGTATGTGTACTGCGTCTCATCAGTAAACGGTATTGTGATATCGGCATGCATAAGTGGGTGCTCGTAAGTTGACGAGTTCACTGAACTCCCTCACCCTACAAATCTCTAAGTGGTTCTCAATAATCGAGTAGAGATCTCTATGGTATAGTTGTACACCATTAGTCCTTAAGACCTAGACATCACGGTGACTTCACTAGAGGACCAGCTGTATCGTGACATGTCCCTGAGTTCCACCGAGGACCATCCCAAGGGCTAGTGTTCGTGTAGTCCGAAATCATGTGGGAGGTCTGTGCACTGTAATTGGGGATTCAATCGCTCGAATAGTCTTGGATGTCCTGTGTGTTCTCATAGTTTGTAATCTTTAAGTCTCTGGCCAGAGCTGACTAAGTGATGATTAGGGAATTCGATTCTCTAAGTCATGCACGTACCGATTACAACACTTAGAACGATCGCACAGTTATTGAACTAAAAAGGAGGTCTCGATGAACCAATGTCTCTAAGGAATCGTAGTGTACGTTAACTATATCACATAATTCTTGCAAGCACTTCATTTGTGTCTAGGGAATCATGATGCGTAGTTGCTAGACGCCAATGTTGATTCGTTGTTGATTAAGTTGAAACGAGCTTCATCTTAATTGTAACTCTAGGGACGAGTTTAAACCACAAAGAATTGTGGACCCACGGCTAGATTACACCTGAACCATCGAGGGTCACACTGCTCGTGCACTCGAGTTCTTTGAATAAACGGTCAAAGATAAAAATGATTAATCTTTGCATGATTGGAAGTCAATACGATTGAGTCCAACATGCATAATTGGTAATTATGAATGAGAATAAGAAAAGGAAATAACTAGGCGAACGTCTTAGCGAACTTTCTAAATTTGGAAGTTTCCAAATTTAGCAGGTCCACTGATGTAGGGTTTCCTGTTTTAGAAATAGGAAATCGAGAATTAGCATTCGTAATGACAAGGACGTTTCAATGATTCCGAAAATGTAATTGTTATAATTTTTCGATCATTTGTTTATGAGAAACGAAGAAAAACTAACGTACTTAAGTTGTTGGGCCCGGTCCAAATTAAGCCCGTTAAGGCTTATATACAAGACACTATAAATACAAGATTTATAGGTCTTGTACACAAGTGAGAAACCCTAGCCGCTCATACCCTAGTTCGCTGCCATCTCTGCCAGTCCGTCACCGCCGTCGTCGGAAATGGGCGCCACACGCGCCGCTTCTTCTCAGTAGTCTTTTCTTTTATTATTCTTTCGTTTTATTCTGAATTTTGCGTGTCCAGTGCCACATATCAGTTGAACTCGGTATACGAGGTGAAATACGAGAGGAGGAAGACAAAGGAGCCGAACTGCCGAAACACCGTTGCCAAACCGCCGCGCACGCGCCCTCACGCATCGTCCGAAGACAGCGCGTGAATCACACACGCCACCGCGGCCTCGTGTGTCTGTCGCTGCCGCTTCGCCGCCGCTTCTCCTGACTGCACGAATTGGTTTCCGTGGCAGTTTGCGTCAATCCGTAAATTCGCCTCACGCTTCAAGAGGTAATTTTCGGATCCGATTATAATAATTAGTATTAATTTAATATGATTAAATTAAATGTTTTTATATGCAGTATATTTTTTATGATGATCTTATGAAATTGTTAATACGTGATTTGTGATTTACTGCGAGCATGCTAAGTGATTTAATTAGCAAATAAATTATATGCATGTTTGTTTCTAATTTTGCGATGGAAACATTAAGGTACAGAATTAATTGCTATTATCGAGTACGTGTTTATATGATTAAATTCCTTTTTCATATAAGATTTTTGTTTTCCGCTGCGTACACGTCCCTGATTCCCAACAGTGGTATCAGAGCTCGTTGCGCAATTAATTGCGTTAATATATTGCTTATTTTAATGCATGTTGGATTTATTAAAATTGTAATTGTTGTCTTATTTAATTGGGTATTTTTCCAAAGTTTAAAATATTTTTGAAATATTGTTTTTGAATTTTTCCAGATTTAAAATTGTTTTAAATTGGAAAATCAAATCTGAAATAAAATTAAAACTGGTTTTTTATTTTATCCGGATCGAACCGGTCGGATCGGCCGGTTCGACTGTTCTTTTCTATCCAACTGACCGAGTCGACGTGGAATCGAATCGGTCAGACCGGTTGTCGATCTAACAGACCCGACCCACTGATTTGGCTAGCTGGGCCGGACAGAACTGGGCCGATTCGGTCCGAACCTGTCGGACCGAAGTGAAAATAAAAAAATTAAAAAAAAAATGAAATTATTTCAGATTTCTAATATTAAACATAAAAATGATTGATATTAATATTTTGAAAATTATTTTCAATTAAACTCAATTAGATAATTGATTCAACAATCTCTATTTTAGTAAATAGTTGTTAGATTAATTAATTAATTTAAATTGTTAAATTGATTTTAATTAATAGAACACATATATAATATTGATTATACTTCAACTTAGTTATTGGTACCTCAATAATATTTGATTGATTTATGCTAATTGAGGTCCTATAACTATTTTGAAAACTCGATAATTAATTAATTATATAATTAGGTCATATGTTCCTCTTAGGACAATATGCGTTTCCATATACCTTTGGAGAACATAGATGTAGGAATGACATCAACCATTCCAAACCTTCTGATGAGATAAAACTTTTTTCAAAATCCCTCATTCTTAATGTAATTAAGAATTATTTCAAGCTATAAAGAAAAACCAATCTGTTGAATTTTTCTTTCCTTCAACCAACGGTTGAATTATGTGTAGCGCCTTGCAATAGTGCACTAAGTCGTGTTAGCGGGGAGTGCTATAGTAAGGTAAGTTGTAATTCAATTGACATAACGATGAAGGTAGCCATAGAAAAGGTTATGCTAGATTAATGTGGTCGGCTAGATTAACTAGGGACTGCATTAGTTTGGTATAATTAAGTTCTATGAGCATCTTTGATTGGTAGGTTAGACTTGACACACGAAGATTTTGAATTCGCGAGATTAACTTAGGTCATTATCAAGTGTGAGGAAAATTACTTTAGGGTCATATAAAGGATATGATTGATTGTGATCTACCTTTGGGCAAATGTAATCGGGCTAGATTAACTACGGGTTATATTTATCTATTGGACCTAAAGCCCATTAAAGAATTTTTTTTTTGTTTGTCTACTAGTGGGTAGTGGAACTCGGTAAAATTAGTTGGAGATCAATTAAATAATAAATGTCCAAATATTCAATTGTAAAATAATTTAATACAAATCTCTGATAATTCTCTTCTCTAACCTCACAGATAATCACGTCAAAGAATCCCAGAATCTCAATCCTCTACCAAAAACTCAATGACCCAAATTACCTCGATTCGTTACGTAGTCTATAACTTGTGCTCACTGTTGAGGGGCGTCTCTATGTGCTCGATGACAGACCTCCTGCCTCTATACCTAACAATGCGGCTGATGCTGAAAAGGAAACTTATGAAGCATGGAAGAGGAACGACACTCATGCTAGGTGCTACATGATAGCATCTACGGTGCCCGCGCTTGCAAGGAAACATGAGTCTCACTTGCATGCTTTTGACATCAAGTCACATATTGATAGCATATTTAGAATATTAGGGCATCTAGGTACGCAGCTACCAAGGATTTGACCACTGCGAGACGGCGCGAAGGGGCTTCGGTCCACGAGCATTGTCTCAAGATGATCACTCTCCTTGAGAAGCTAGTGAACCTTGACGTCACCCTCACTGTCGAGTTGTCATTGGATTTGATCATGTTGTCCCTCCCTAGTTCCTATGAGTCATGCATTGTGAACTTCAACATAAACAAGCTTGATCCTCCATTGGATGAGTTAATGAACATGTTGGTCTGTTTCGAGTCCACCATCAGTAAAGAGAAATCTGTTCTCGTTGCTGCTACTTCTGGAAAGAAGAGTTCTTCCCAAAACAAGAGAAAGGAAAGAGTTCCCTTCTCAAACAACAAGTTCGAAGTGGGTGAAGGTAGTGGGGGCCCTAAAGTGAAAGTCAGCAAGCAGGCTGATGATGTTTGCCATCACTGTGGAAAGAAAGGGCATTGGCGCCGCAACTGCAAAGCTTACCCAAAACTGAAACGTTCTAAAAAGGGTACGTATTTCATTGACGTATTTTTTCTGTAAACTCTTCTTCTTGGGTATTAGATACAGGTTGTGGCTCACATCAATGTAATGATTTGCAGCTAATGACAAGAAGTAGAAAGCTTAGAGCGGGTGCGACCTACCTAAGGATGGGGAATGCAACAAGAGTTGTTGCTGAAGTCATTGGGACTATTTACTTAAATGTTTTGGTTTCCAGTTTTCCTATTGTTTCGAAAGATTATTTATTTGTTCCGTCTATCATTAGAAAAACCGTATTTCTATTCTTGTTTTCGATATTGAAGGTTTTACTTTTGTGTTTGGAAATTCGATTTGCATCATACAAAAGAATGAAAATGTGATTTGCAAGGGATGACTATTAAAAAACTTATATGAACTAAATGTTGGGAATATGGCACGTGTGCGTAGCGCAAAACAAAAATTTTACATTAAATAAACAATTTAATTCACATAATCACATGCTCGATTCATATTAAACAATTAATTGCGTACCTTAGCGCTTCTAGCGACAACATGCATACAATTAATTTGATAATAAATCACATAGTATGCTCGAAATAAATCATGGATTTCATATAAAAGATAACATATAGCAATTCACGAAAAACATACTGTGAATATAAACATATAATTTAATCTAATTATATTAATACCTAATTAAAAACGGATCCAAAAAATACCTCTTGAAGCGTGAGGCAAGCACTCGGATCGAAGCAAACTGCCACGGAAACCAATCCGTGCAGTCGGGTGCAGCGGCGGCGACGGACGCGCTCGCAGCGGCGGCGCGTGTGGATCACGCACTGTCTTCGGGCGGCGCGTGCAGCATCTGCTCGGCGGATGCTTCTCTACGATTTGACTCTTTGGTCTTCTTCCTCTCGGATTTCACCTCGTATACCGAAATCAACTAACTACGTGGCACTAGACACGTAAAAGTCAGAATAAACGGAAGAAAAAGACAAAAGGTAAATACTACCAATAGTATTAACAGTGCGTGAGGCCGACTCCGGCGACGATGACGACAACGGTGGCGATGGCGGCGGTGGCGGAGAAGGGGAGATTGGCCGAAGATGTGAGAGACAGCGGCTAGGGTTTTTCTAGTGTGTTGTGTGTTGCAAGACCTATAAATCATGTATTTATAGTGTCTTGTATAAAAGCCCTCACGGGCTTAAGTTGGACCGGGCCCAACAACTTAAGTTCGTTAGTTCTTTACGTGCTTGTTTCTCACAACTCAATGATCGGAAAATTGTTACGATTACACTTTCGGAATTATTGTAACATTCTTGTCATTACGATTGCCAATTCTCGATTTCCAATTTCTAAAAGTGGAAACCCTAATTTAGTGGACCTTCTAAATTTGGAAACTTCCCAATTTAGAAAGTTGACTAAGATGTTCGTCTATTCTTTTCATTTTCTTATTCTCATTCATAATTCTAAATTACAAATGTTGGACTCAATCACATTGACTTCTAATCATGCAAAGATTAAATATTTTTATCTTTGACCGTTTATTCAAAGATCTCGAGTGCAAGAGCAGTGTGACCCTCGATGGTTCAGGTGTCAGCTAGTCGTGGGTCCACAACCCTTTGTGGCCTAAACTCCTCCCATAGAGTTACGATTAAGATGAAGCTCGTTTCAACTTAATCACCCAACGAATCAAGATTGGCGTCTAGCAACTACATGATTCCCTAGATACAAATGAAGTGCGTGCAAGAACCTTCTGATACAGTTAACGTACAGTACGATCCCTTCGATTCATATGTCCCGATTGAACTAGAGGCATTGGTTCATCGAGACCTTCTTAGTAGTTCAATAACTGTGCGATCGTTCTAAGTGTTGTAATCGGTACGTGCATGACTTAGAGAATCGAATTCTCTAAAACATCACTTAGTCAGCTCTGGCCAGAGACTTAAAGATTACAAACTATGAGAACACACAGGACATCCAAGACTATTCTAGCAATCGAATCCCCGACTACAATGCACATACCTCCTACTAGATTTCGGACTGCACGAACACTGGCCCTTGGGGCGGTCCTCGATGGAACTCAGGGACAAGTCACGATACAGCTGGTCCTCTATTAAAGTCATGGTGATGTCTAGGTCATAAGGACTAATGGTGTACAACTATACCATAGATATCTCTACTCGATTATTGAGATCCTAACGATCAATTACTAGTAGTTGTAATAACTCTAAGGACTATATATATGCTTGTGACAAAGGGAGAAAGATATAGAATGCCAAGTTGTTTTATCATTAATACGAATAAAGGTTCGTTTATTACAATAATAAATACGAAAGACCACAGCCACATGTTGGCTTGTTGGTCACCTACTCTAACAATATCCCACTTGACCTAAAGCCAACTACCCATAAATCATAATCCCATCGATTCTCGATGTTTCTCGTGGACCGACCTTGGTAAAGGCTTCGTGAAGGGGTCTGCAACGTTCTCTTCTGATGTGACTCGTTCTACTTTCACTTCAACTCTATCAATGATCTCTCGGATCACGTGATACTTCCTCAGAATATGATTGGACTTCTGATGAGATCTTGGCTCCTTAGCTTGCGCCACGGCTCCGGTGTTATCACGGTACAACGGTACTGGATCATTAGCATTAGGAATGACACCCAGCTTGGATGAATTTCCTTATCCAATTCCCTTCTTTTGCAGCTTCAGACACTGTAATGCATTCAGCTTCGATAGCGGAATCGGCCGTCGTGCTTTGCTTGGAACTCTTCCAACACACGGCACCACTATTAAGCGTGAATATAAATCCCGAGTTCGACTTTGAGTCATCCACATCCGATTGAAAACTAGAGTCGGTGAAGCCCTCTAATTTCAACTCGGCACCCCCATAGACCAAAAATATATCCTTAGTTTTTCGTAAGTACTTGAGGATATCTTTCACAGCCTTCCAGTGAGCTGGACCGGGGTTAGACTGATATCTGCTTGTGACACTCACAGCATGCCATACAATATGATTCCTATGGCAGAAGTATAAGGCGTCATTTTCATCTCCTCGATCTCATTAGGTGTCTGAGGACACATGGATTTTGAGAGACGAACCCCATGGGACATTGGCAAGAATCATTTGTTGGATTCTTCCATGCTAAAGCGTTTCATAACGGTGTCTATGTATATGCTTTGGGATAACCCAAGCATCTTCCTTGCTCTATCTCTATAGATGCGTATTCCTAATACATAAGATGCTTCTCCCAAATCCTTCATTGAGAAACGTGTGGACAACCAAGCTTGGATTTAGTGTTAGAGTAGGTGACCAACAAGCCAACTTGTGGATGTGGTCTTTCCATTTATTCTTATAATAAATAATCATTTTTCGTATTAATGATAAAACAACTTGGCATTCTATATCTTTGTCCCTTGTTTCAAACATAGGTATAGTCCTTACAGTTATTACAAGTACTAGTAATTGATCTTTTAGGATCGTGAGATATTTACTAAAGTATTATAACTGTTAAACGTGTTCTTATTTGAAGGGTTACGCCACCAATGAGGATATCGGCCTTTCCCATTAAGAGACTAGCACTTAGTGTATGTGTACTGCGTCTCATCAGTAAACAGTATTGTGATATCGGCATGCATAAGTGGGTGCTCGTAAGTTGACGAGTTCACTGAACTCCCTCACCCTAGAAATTAGAAATCTCTAAGTGGTTCCCAATAATCGAGTAGAGATATCTATGGTATAGTTGTACACCATTAGTCCTTATGACCTAGACATCACCGTGACTTCACTAGAGGACCAGTTGTATCGGGACCTGTCCCTGAGTTCCACCGAAGACCATCCCAAGGGCCAGTGTTCGTGCAGTCCGAAATCTAGTGGGAGGTATGTGCATTGTAGTCGGGGATTTAATCGCTAGAATAGTCTTGGATGTCATGTGTGTTCTGATAGTTTGTAATGACTTTAAGTCTCTGGCCAGAGCTGACTAAGTGATGATTAGAGAATTCGATTCTCTAAGTCATGCACGTAACGATTACAACACTTAGAACGACTGCGCGGTCATGGAACAAATAAAGAGGTCTCGATGAACCAATGCCACTAGTTCAATCGGGACATATGAATCGAAGGGATCGTACTGTACGTTAACTATATCTGAAGGTTCTTGCAGGCACTTCATTTGTATCTAGGAAATCATGACGCGTAGTTGCTAGACACCAATCTTGATTCGTTGTGTGATTAAGGTGAAACGAGTTTCATCTTAATCTTAACTCTAAGGGACGGGTTTTGACAGCAAAGGGTTGTGGGCCCACGGCTAGCTTACACCTGAACCACCGAGGGTCACACTGCTCGTGCACATGAGATCTTTGAATGAACGGTCAGAGATAAAATGGTCAATCTTTGCATGATTGGAAGTCAATATGATTGGGTCCAACATTCGTAATTTGGAATTATGAATGAGAATAAGAAAAGGAAAAGAATGGGCGAACATCTTAGTGGAATTTTTAAATCGGGAAGTTTCCAAATTTAGAAAGTGCACTCAATTAGAGTTTTCACTTTTGGAAAGTTGGAAATTGAGAATTGGCACTCATAGTTACGAGAAAATTATAATGATTCGGAAAATGTAATTGTTGCAATTTTCCGATCATCGAATTGAGAGAGAGAGACGAGTAAATAAAAGAACTAACGAACTTAAGTTGTTGGGCCCGGTCCAACTTAAGCCCGTTAGGGTTTTATGCAAGACACTATAAATACTTGATTTATAGGTCTTACATAGAGTAACGAACACACAACACACGAAATAACCCTAGCCGCTCCCTCTCTCTCGGCCGTTCTCCCCCCGCGGCCAACACCGCCGTTGTCGCCGACGACTCATCGGAATCGGCCACTCTTTGGCCGATCCTTTTGGTAATTCTTTCCTTCTTTCTTTTCTTCCGTTTTTCTAACTATTACGTGTCTAGTGCCACGTATTTAGTAGATCGAACTATACGAGGTGAAATCCGAGAAGAGGAAGATCGAAGATCGAAGAATCGAGGAGTAGCCACCGAGCCGACGACGCACGCGCCCCCACGCGCCGCCCGAAGATAGCGCGTAAACCACACGCGCCGCCGTAGCTTGGATCATCGCCGTTGCTGCCCCGGATTGCACGGATTGGTTTACGTGGCAATCTAGCTTTGCTTAGTCCGCCTACCTCACGCTTCAAGAGTTAAAGTTTTGAATCCATTGTCGTTCGATTCGTTTTGGTTTAAATTAATATATACATGTTCGTTTTAATAATGTGATTGTATGATTTTATGTGACTACATCAAATTGTTTATTTACTACGAGCATGTTATTTGATTTAAACGCGAGCATGCTAATTGATTTAATTTCGATTAAGTAATTAAGCATGTATGTTGTTTTTAAATTTCGCTGGAAGCGCAAAGGAACGCAATTAATTGATTTCAATTATCGGGCATGTGTTTATGTGTTTCAAATTTGTTTAAACCGCATAAAATTTTTGTTTTCCGCTGCGCGTACACGTGTCTGATTCCCAACAGTGGTATCAGAGCTCGTTGCGCAATTAATTGCGTTCGTTTTAATATGCTATGAATTTATGCATGTTCGATTTATTAAAGTAGCGATTGTTGTATTATGTAATTGGGAGTTTTCGTAAGTTTAAAATATTTTTGAAATATTGTTTATAATTTTTCCAGCTTTAAAATTGTTTGAAATTGGAAAATCGGATCTGAGATTATTTTTATAACATCGGTTTTTAATTATTCGGATCGAACCGGTCGAACCGGCCGGTTCGATGGTTGTGTGCGATCCAATTGACCGAATCCACGTGGATTCGGGTCGGTCAGACCGGTTCTCGGTCCGACTGACCCGGCCCACTGATTTGGGTCAACTGGACCGGGCAGAACCGGACCGATTCGGCCCGAATCGGTCATACCGGTCGGCCGAACCGGTTCACTGAAAATAAAAAAATAAAAAAATTATTTCAGATTTCTAAAATTAAACTTAAAACAAATTGATTTTAATTTTCGGAAAATTATTTTCAATTAATCCCAATTAGATAATCGAGTCAACAATCATCTATTTTAGTAAATAGGTGTTAGATTAATTAATTAATTTAAATTGTTAAATTGATTTTAATTAATAGAACACACATATAATATTGATTATAGTTCAACTTAATTGCTAGTACCTCAAACTTATTTGATTGATTTATGCTAGTTGAGGTTCTATAATTATTTTGAAAAACTCGATAATTAATTATTGTAATTAATTATGTAGTTAGGTCGTATGTTCCTCTTAGGACAATATGCGTTTCCATATACCTTTAGAGAACATAGATGTAGGAATCGCATAGACCAATCTGAACCTTCTGATGAGATAAATTTTTTTAATCAAATCCCTCATTCTTAATCTAATTAAGAATCATTTCAGGCTATAAAGAAAAACCAACATGTTGAATTTTTTTTACTTCTGCCAACGGTTGAATTATGTGTAGCCCTTTACTGTAATGCAGTAAGCCGTGTTAGCGGGGAGTGCTATGGTAATGTAAGCTGTAATTCAATTGACATAACGATGAAGGTAGCCATAGAAAAGGGTTATGCTAGATTAACGTGGTTGTCTAGATTAACTAGGGACTGCATTAGTTTGGCATAATCAAGTTCTATGAACATCTTTGATTGGTAGGTTAGACTTGACACACGACGATTTTGATATTCGCGAGATTAACTCAGGTCATTATCAAGTGTGAGGAAAATTAATTTAGGGTCATATTGTGGATATGACTGATTGTGATCTACCTTTGGGCAAATATAATCAGGCTAGATTAACTACGGGTTATATTTGTCTATTGAACCTAAAGCCCATTAAGAATAAAATCAGTTTTCTCGTTTGTCTACTAGAGGGAAGTGGAACTCGATAAAATTAGTGGGAGAACAATTAAATAACATAAGGCCAAACATTTAATTGTAACAATCACTTAACGCGAATCTTTAATAATCCTCTTCTCTAAACCTCTCAGATAATCATGTCTAAGAATCCCCTTATGTCAATCATCGACAATAAACTCAATGGCCCTAATTACCTAGATTGGTTGCGTAGTCTTAAGCTTGTGCTAACTGTTGAGGGGCGTCTATATGTTCTTAACGAGAGACTTCCTGCCACAACGACTAATGCTGAAAAGGAAACTTATGAAGCATGGAAGAAAGATGACATTCATGCTAGGTGTTATATGATAGCCACCATGGAGCCCGCATTTGCGAGGAAATATGAGTCTCACTTGCATGCTTTCGATATAAAGTCTCATCTCGATCGCATGTACAGTGAGAATATTAGGGCATCGAGGTACGCTGCTACAAAGGATTTGATCACGGCGAGACTGCGCGAAGGAACTTCGGTCCACGAGCACTGTCTCAAAATGATCACTCTCCTTGAAAAGCTAGTGAATCTCGATGTCACCCCCCCGGCCGATCTCTCGTTGGATTTGATCCTGTTGTCTCTTCCTAGTTCCTATGAATCGTTCATAGTGAACTTCAACATGAACAAACTAGATCCTCCCTTGGATGAGTTAATGAACATGTTGGTCAGTTTCGAGTCCACCATTAAGAAAGCGAAGTCTGTTCTCGTTGCTGCTACTTCTGGAAAGAAGAGTTCTTCCCAAAAGAAGAGAAAGGAAAGAGTTCCCTTCCCAAAATAGCAAGTTCGAAGTGGGTGAAGGTAGTGGGGGCCCCTAAGGCGAAAATCAGCAAAACGTAAGGAGATAGATCAAAACCCCGCACAACTTTGGCACGCTAGATTAGGTCATGTTTCTTTAAGAAGGATGAACAATTTTGTTAGTGAAGGATTGTTCTCTTTGGATGACGTGAAATCACTACAAACTTGTGAATCTTTCCTTAAAGGGAAAATGACCAAGTCACCCTACAAAGGGAAAATGGAACGAGCCGAGGGTCTTTTGGATTTGATCCATACAGCGTATGTGGTCCACTAAGTGTTAGTGCGAAGGGTGGATACAACTGCTTCGCTACCTTTACCGACGATTATTCTAGGTATGGGTATGTGTACTTGATGAAATACAAGTCCGAAACGTTTGAAAAGTTCAAAGATTTTAGACACGAAGTAGAGAAGCAACTCGGAAGAAGTATTAAGAAACTGCGATCCGATCGTGGTGGAGAATACTTGAGCATCGAGTTCATTGACTATCTAAAAGAGAATGGAATACAATCTCAATGGACTCCACCTGGAACTCCTCAACTTAATGGAGTTTCCGAACGTCGGAATAGGACCTTATTAGATATGGTTCGATCTATGATGGGGTTCACGAACATACAGGCATACTTGTGGGTTCATGCACTTTGTACTGCCGCGTATTTGCTGAATAGAGTTAACACCAAAGCAGTTAAATCCACACCTTATGAACTTTGGCATTCCCGGAAACCCAACTACAAACATATTAGGATATGGGGTTGTCACGCTTATGTGAAGCGATAAGTGGGAGATAAGTTGGATAGTAAATCCGACTTGTGCTATTTTGTGGGGTATCCCGAAGACTCAATGGGATACGAATTATATTATGTCAAGGAAGCAAAAACGTTTGTCTCGAGAAATGCCACCTTTATGGAAAGGGAGTTTCTATCAGATAGAAAAGGCAGCATGATAGAACTTGAAGTAGTTCAAGAACCGCAAAGTGCAGTTCAAGCGCAAGAACAAGTAATCGAACCAATACAACAATCCACTAATATACATCCTGAACCTACGGTACGTAGATCCGAAATAGTTCGAAAAATGCCGGATAGGTTATTCCTCCTCGAAAATGATGAAGATCATGTTGATCTTGGACAAGATCCAAGAACATACAATGATGCCGTATCGGATGCGGACATGGGACATTGGCTAAGTACCATGAAATCCGAAATGGACTCCATGTACTCCAACAAGGTGTGGACCTTGGTAGACCCACCTAAGGGAATTGTTCCTATAGGCTGAAAGTGGATCTATAAGAAGAAAATTGGAGTGGATGGAAAGGTATCGACCTATAAAGCTAGATTGGTAGCGAAATGATATACTCAAAGGCAAGGAGTTGACTATGAGGAAACCTTTTCGCCAGTCGCGATGCTGAAGTCCATTAGGATTTTGCTGGCCATAGCTGCGTGGTACGACTATGAGATATGGAAAATGGATGTGAAGACCGCCTTCTTTAATGGAGATATTGAGGAAGAAATTTACATGGCGTAGCCGGAAGGCTTCATATCTTCTGGAAGTGAGCAAAAGGTTTGCAGGCTCCAGCGATCCATTTATGGATTGAAACAAGCATCCCGAAGTTGGAACATTAGGTTCGACTCAACAATCAAAGAATTTGATTTTGAGAAGAATTCGGAGGAACCTTGTGTATACAAGAAGGTTAGTGGGAGGGCAGTGATATTTTTAGTGCTTTACGTTGATGACATTCTACTCATTGGGAATGACGTAGGAATGTTGCAACAAACGAAAGCATGGTTGTCCACACGTTTCTCAATGAAGGATTTGGGAGAAGCATCTTATGTATTAGGAATACGCATCTATAGAGATAGAGCAAGAAAGATGCTTGGCTTATCCCAAATCCTGTACATAGACACCGTTATGAAACGGTTTAGCATAGAAGAATCCAAGAAGGGATTCTTGCCAATGTTCCATGGGGTTCGTCTCTCAACATCTATGTGTCAGCAAACACCTACTGATATCGAGGAGATGAAAATGACGCCTAATGCTTCTGCCATAGGAAGCATAATGTATGGCATGCTATGTACGAGACCCGATATTGCGTATGCTGTGAGTGTCACAAGCCGATATCAGTCTAACCCTGGCCCGGCTCACTGGAAGGCCGTGAAAGATATCCTCAAGTACTTACGAAGGACTAAGGATATATTTTTGGTCAATGGGGGTGCCGAGTTGAAATTAGAGGGCTTTACCCACTCTAGTTTTCAATCGGATGTGGACGACTCAAAGTCGAACTCGTGATTTATATTCACGCTTAATGGTGGTGCCGTGTGTTGGAAGAGTTTCAAGCAAAGCACGACGGCTGATTCCATTACCGAAGCGGGATACATTGCAGCGTCTGAAGCTGCAAAGGAAGGGACTTGGATAAGGAAGTTCATCCAAGAGTTGGCTGTCATTCCTAGTGCTAGTGATCCAGTACCGTTGTACTGTGATAACACCGGAGCCGTGGCGCAAGCTAAGGAGTCGAGGTCTCATCAGAAGTCAAAGCATATTCTGAGGAAGTATCATGTGATCCGAGAGATCATTGATAGAGGTGAAGTGAAAGTAGAACGAGTCACCTCGGAAGAGAACGTTGCAGACCCCTTCACGAAGCCTTTACCGAGATCGGTCCACGAGAAACATCGAGAGTCGATGGGATTGCGATTCATGGGTAGTTGGCTTTAGGTCAAGTGGGAGATTGTTAGAGTAGGTGACCAACAAGCCAACATGTGGCTGTGGTCTTTCGTATTTAATATGGTGATAAACGAACGTTTTTCGTATTAATGATAAAACACCTTGGCATTCTATATATTTGTCCCTTGGTCACAAGCATAGATATAGTCCTTACAGTTATTACAAGTACTAGTAATTGATCGTTAGGATCGTGAGATATTTACTTAAGTATTATAACTGTTAAACGTGTTCCTAGTCGAAGGGTTACGCCACCAATGAGGATATCGGCGTTTCCCATTAAGAGACTAGCACTTACTGTATGTGTACTGCATCTCATCAGTAAACGGTATTGTGGTATCGGCATGCATAAGTGGGTGCTCGTAAGTTGACGAGTTCACTGAACTCCCTCACCCTAGAAATCTCTAAGTGGTTCCCAATAATCGAGTAGAGATATCTATGGTATAGTTGTACACCATTAGTCCTTATGATCTAGACATCACCGTGACTTCACTAGAGGACCAGCTGTATCGTGACCTGTCCCTGAGTTCCACCGAGGACCATCCCAAGGGCCAGTGTTCGTGCAGTCCAAAATCTAGTGGGAGGTCTGTGCATTGTAGTCGGGGATTCGATCGCTAGAATAGTCTTGGATGTCCTGTGTGTTCTGATAGTTTGTAATCACTTTAAGTCTCTGGCCAGAGCTGACTAAGTAATGATTAGCGAATTCGATTCTCTAAGTCATGCACGTAACGATTACAACACTTAGAACGATCGCACGGTCATTGAACAAATAAAGAGGTCTCGATGAACCAATGCCTCTAGTTCAATCGGGACATATGAATCGAAGGGATCGTACTATACGTTAACTATATCTGAAGGTTCTTGCAGGCACTTCATTTGTATCTAGGGAATCATGACGCGTAGTTTCTAGACGCCAATCTTGATTCGTTGGGTGATTAAGGTGAAACGAGTTTCATCTTAATCGTAACTCTAAGGGACGAGGTTTGACCACAAAGGGTTGTGGGCCCACGGCTAGCTTACACCTGAACCATCGAGGGTCACACTGCTCGTGCACATGAGATCTTTGAATGAACGGTCAAAGATAAAATGGTTTATCTTTGCATGATTGGATGTCAATATGATTGGGTCCAACATTCGTAATTTGGAATTATGAATGAGAATAAGAAAAGGAAAAGAATGGGCGAATATCTTAGTGGACTTTCTAAATCGGGAAGTTTCCAAAATTAGAAAGTGCATTGAATTAGGGTTTCCACTTTTGGAAAGTTGGAAATTGAGAATTGGCACTTGTAGTGACGAGGACATTATAATGATTCTTAAAATGTAATTGTTGCAATTTTCCGATCATCGAATTGAGAGAGAGACGAGCAAGTAAAAGAACAAATGAACTTAAGCTGTTGGGCCCGGTCCAATTTAAGCTCGTTAGGGTTTTATGTAAGACACTATAAATACTTGATTTATAGGTCTTACACAAAGTAACGAACACACAACACACGAACTAACCGTAGCCGCTCCTTCTCTCTCGGCCGTTCTCCCCCCTCCCCCCCCCCCCCCCCCCACGCGGACAACACCGCCGTTGTCGCCGACGACTCGCCGGAATCGGCCACTCCTTGGCCGATCCTTTTGGTAATTCTTTCCTTCTTTCTTTTTTTCCGTTTTTCTAACTATTACGTGTCTAGTGCCACGTATTTAGTAGATCGAAGTATACGAGGTGAAATCCGAGAGGAGGAAGATCGAAGATCGAAGAATCGAGGAGTAGCCACCGAGCCGACGACGCACGCGCTCCCACGCGCCGCCCGAAGACAGCGCGTGAACCGCACGCGCCGACGTAGCTCGGATCATCGCCGTTGCTGCCCCGGATTGCACGGATTGGTTTCCGTGGCAATCTAGCTTTGCTAAGTGCGCCTACCTCACGCTTCAAGAGGTAAACTTTCGAATTCATTGTCGTGCGATTCGTTTTGGTTTAAATTAATATATACATGTTCGTTTTAGTAATGTGATTGTATGATTTTACGTGACTACATGAAATTGTTTATTTACTACGAGCATTGTGACACCCTCTCTCGATTACTCTTATTATATGAATCTCAGTGGAAGACTTTTAAAAATGATTTTTGTGGATATAAAATTTACGTAAAAAATTTTCTTTTTAAATCAGAGGGAGAGAGGTCACACTATACTAAATCCTAATCAAATAATTAACACAAATACATGCTACACGCAAGACTAGAAATTACCTAGGCATGATGGACTTATTGCAAGTTCGGACAGATTCAATGCAGAAACTTTAAAAATTAATTCCTCTTAACCTACTCATGCAAATGACCCCAAAATAATACCATATCATCTAAAATGGGTCTAGATCACTCAATTAAAACAGTTTTGAAAGATGCATGGCCATTTAGGCGAAATAAATAAAATGGCACAGTCACTCAGTTTAAAATCCAGAACACGGGAGGGAGTTTTGAAAACTCATAATAAATTCCTTACTGACCCAAAAGCTGAAACACCCCACCTTCCCAAAACTCTGAAAACCCGAACTTAAATCGTCCCAAACTCAAAATATTCCTTACGTGAGATTTTACTTGAATTTAATTATGTGAATTATTTATGTGCTATATTTAATTGGTAGATTTATTTGATAGCAAATTATGTGAAATATGTGAATAAGACTACTATATGCTATATTTGATTAACTAAATACACTAGCATATACATACAATATATATGTGTATATAGGACCTTACTTGATAACATACATGCATACATACATGGATATATTTTACATGCATTGCTTGATTTTATAATATTATATTATAAATGTATATGTATAGTGCCGTGTGAGTGTGTGTTAGTCAAAGAAAGAGGCTAAATAATTATTTAAAAATATTTCACCTAGTCTAATTCTACACTCCTCTTCTTCCACCTTCTTCTTCCACATCACCATACTATTTGTCCTCCTCCCATCCTTCCACCGAGACATCACCACCACCTCCATTCTTCATCTTCTTCCACCTCACTTCCAATTTTTAAAGAAAATGAAAATTAATTTTAAAAGTCCTCTATTTAATCATGGACTAGTAGTAGCCTAAAACACCATTCTTCAAAAGAAAATCTATCTTGAAAATCCCTCCATCTCCTTCACCATCAAAATAATTTCGCTAGAGCTTGGCACCAACCTTTGAAGCATTTTCCTTTGGTTTTCCTTAATTTTCCTTTCGGGTATTAAGGTAAGAAATTTCTATTTCTTGCTGCAATTAAAGGATGTCAATAGTATTAAAAATGGTTTTCAAAATTACTTAAAAGACTTGGAAAGATTTCGAGATAATTAGGCCTTTTTGGGGAAAAATGGAAAAGTTATGTTGATTCTTAATTTCTTGTTCTTGCATGTATCATTTATGTTTAGATAAAAGTTTTATTGGCCAAGAACTTAAAATAAATTTCAGATTTTAAAGAGTGTTGCGAGAAAAATGAATATTTGAACTTTTATGGGGTTGCATGTGTAGATCTAAAGATTTTTGGGTCAAATTCGTAATTTTCAAGAAGTCAGTCCTAAATATGTTTTCAAAACTGTTTTTCAGCATTTATCGAGTGAAATTCGAATTTTAAAAAGGATTGCACAAGAAAATGAATTTTTAAACTTCTAGTGGTCTTCATGTATAGATCTAGAGATTTTGGGGTAAAATATGTAATTTTCGAAAATTCTGCCTCAAGTAACTTTTTAACTTTGTTTTCTGCATATATTAAATTAAATTTCAGATTGTTAGGGGTTTTTCATGAAAAATCAGATTTTGAACTTTTAGTGTGGTTGCATGTGTAAATCTTGGAACTTTGGGGTCAAAATTGTAATTTTCGAAAAATCAGTCCCTTCTAAATTTTGAGAGTCTGTTTTTCCAGCAAGGGTTAATTAAGAAGAAAGTTGTGTTTTTTAAGTTTTATTGGGGTCATATTAAGAATTTGCATTTTTAAAGAAAATGAGTTTTTCCTAGTTTTTATTTTAAAGAAAATTCGAAACTTTATGAAATTTTAAAATGATTTCAGAAACTAAAACTTTGGTCAGTTAGGAACTCTAGGATCTAATTTGGGAATTTTTGGAATTAGTTTACTATTATTTCTAATTTTTAACATCATGTATGTCAATTATGATGTTTTGTGCTTTAACCTCCTTGTCTTGAAATAGTTGATTGTGAAGGATGAAACTTGGGATTGTAAACCTTAAATTGCTGCAGTAGATGTGTTAATTACTGCTGGAAATTAATCGAAATGGATTTATTGCCTAGAAGTGGTAATAAATTTGTTAAGTAATGGATGAAAATGGGTACATGTTTTGCAAGCATACTTAAGTATTAAATGGTGATATATTAATTGTGCTTGGCTGAATGTGTGTGTGGTTGTGTGTGTATATGTGTGCCGTGTGTGACTGTGGTTGCACACATATGTGTGAATTATTGCATAAGTATGTGGTAAGTTATGGTAATTATGTGATTATATGGCACTTGATTGATATTTGTGGTGTTATGTGTGAATTGCATAATTAGTGTGACAAAAGCACAATTTTGGAAAATTGCATTTCATTAATTTGAAAATTGAAAGATTAATGGAATGCTTAGTGAATAAACGGGATACGGTGGGCCGGTATCCGACTAATACGAAATACGTGGTTTGATTCCACAATAGAACGGGCTCGAAACGCTTTATAGTTTATTGCTAGGCACGGAAGTTAGTGCTTAGTGAATAAACGGGATACGGTGGGCCGATATCCAACTAGGATGAAATACGTGGTTTAAACGGGCTCGAAACGCTTTATAGTTTATTGCTAAGCACATAAATTAATCTTTCACGGATCCGATAAACGAAAAATGATTTTTCACGATTTTCATAAAAAATGCATTTTAGTCATGTTTGCATAAATAGGTGTTTATGTGTGAATGATGTGTTTTCGTGAACAATGTGATTAACCGTTTTGTGTTGTTTGGAATGTGAGTAAGGTTAACTTTATATATTATATATTATATATAACGTATTTTCAAAGTTCGATTCATCGGATTTCTTACTGAGCTTTATAGCTCATATAGATGCCTTTTAATTGCAGGTAATAGTGTTAGTAACCTTCCACCGGAATGGATCGAGTAGCGGATCGAGGTCTTGCCCGGGATTTTTGGGAAGTTGTACGAGTACCTATGAACGATGCTAAGGAATTTTGCTTTTTGGTGATGTAATAGGAAGATTGTTGTTTTCACGTCTCACTAGTGGTTTTCAAAATATTCACCAAAATACCTTTTCAGAACTCTGATTTCTTTTCGAACCAAAATCGATAGCTTGATAGTGTAGCACTCGAACAAAAATCCTCCTAAGAAGGTTTTCAAAAAAAAATCACAAAAAGGTTTTTAAATGTTCTAAAGAAGAGATTTCTAATAATTTCATTTTAGTCCCATTCCAAAGTTTTAAAAATTACAAAGAGATCCTGTTGCTTCCGCTAGTTAAATAAATATTCCGATAAACTGGTTCGATTTATCGCCCGATAAGAAGGGGGGTGCTACAGAGAGTGGTATCAGAGCATGGTTCATAGATACTCGTACGAACTTCACGGGCTTAAAGACTACTCGAGACGCGAAGCTCGGACCATCCGGTAAAGTATGTGCATTATTTTCTTTATGTGTTTTACTTGCTTTATTTATTAGTTGTGAATTAATATAGAAATAATGGCGAGACGTACAACCCGAGGAAACTCGAGCACTCCCACAAATGAACCACAAGACCCCAATCAAACCATTAACGATCTTTCAAACTTAATCCGAGAACAAACCCAAAACCACCAGCGCCAAATCGAACAACTCCTCCAACGTAACCAAACCCCACCTCAAAATAACGCGCCTCAAGCTATATACGAACGATTCCTCTGAATGAACCCATCCGAATTCCACGGTGGCACCGATCCCGCCATAGCCGAAGAGTGGATCAAATCTCTCAAAGTCATCTATGACTACATGCAAATGACAGACCGTGACCGCGTGCACTGTGCCATATTCCTACTCCGAAACGAGGCTCGTCACTGGTGGGAAGGAATCAAGGAAGGAACGAACCTCGAGACTCTGCCATGGACCGATTTCAAAGTCCAATTCTTCGAAAAATATTTCTCGAAAGATGTGCGAGCCCACAAACTCAAAGAATTCCTCGAACTCCGCCAAGGCGACTTACCAATGATCGAGTACATCCGTCGTTTCGAACGTGGCAGCCTCTACGCCCCATTCATCGCTCGAGACGCCGAAGAGAAGAAGAACCATTTCATTCGTGGCCTCCAACCCGAAATCCGCCGAGACATTCGTATGTCCGACGCCTCGACCTTCCGCCAACTAGTTGACAAAGCACTCATGGCTGCCCAAGACGAGGAAGAAATTCAAAACAAAGCCAACCTGCTCAAAGTGTGGAAAGAGTCACTTCGGAGAATGCATCCAAGGCACGAGGAATTGCTTCCGATGCCATCAGCCCGGACACATGGTAAAAGATTGTCCGAAGCCTCCACCGAACGTCCCCGGTCGAGTATTCGCCATGACTCAAGAGCAAATCGAGCAAGACCCATCTATGATAGCAGACTCAAATATCCGACATTCGAGCTGTCCAAGAATTCCCCGACGTATTCCCCTATGATATTCCCGGACTTCCGCCCGACCGAGAAATCGAGTTCGAAATCAATCTCATTCCCGGAGCTACGCCAATTTCCAAAGCCCCGTACCGTATGGCCCCGATGGAATTGAAAGAGCTGAAAGATCAAGTCCAAGAATTGCTCGACAAAGGCTATGTTCGACCCAGCCATTCCCCGTGGGGCGCACCGGTTCTCTTTGTCAAAAAGAAAGACGGATCCCTTCGCCTTTGCATTGACTACCGTGAACTCAACAAAATCACAATCAAGAATAAATACCCTCTTCCTCGAATCGATGATCTTTTCGACCAACTCCAAGGCTCATCGGTCTTCTCTAAAATTGATCTCCGATCCGGTTATCACCAGCTCAAAATCAAAGAATCCGATATCCCCAAAATAGCTTTCAGAACCCGATACGGCCACTACGAATTCGTCGTCATGCCCTTCGGTCTAACCAACGCCCCCGCAGCTTTCATGGACCTTATGAACCGAGTCTTTCATCAATATTTGGACCAGTTTGTAATTGTCTTCATCGACGACATTCTCATCTACTCCAAAACCCAAGAAGAGCATATGTCGCACCTTCGCACCATACTCCAAACCCTCCGATCGCATCAACTATACGCCAAGTTCAGCAAATGCGAATTCTGGCTATCGAGTGTGGCTTTCCTTGGTCACATTGTTTCAGAGAAAGGAATCTCCGTCGATCCCAGCAAGATAGAAGCAGTGTCAAATTGGTCAATTCCGAAGAATGCAAAGGAAATCCGAAGCTTCCTTGGACTAGCCGGCTACTACCGCAAATTCGTGAAGGATTTCTCGAAGCTTGCCTCTCCACTCACCCGATTAACTCGAAAAGACGTCAAGTACCAATGGACGCCCGAATGCGACGCCAGTTTTACCGAATTAAAGACTCGACTCACATCGGCACCAATTCTCGCACTACCAGAAAAAGTCGGAAAATTCATAGTCTACAGCGACGCCTCGAAATTAGGTCTGGGCGCCGTACTCATGCAAAATGGGAAAGTCATTGCCTACGCCTCACGTCAACTCAAAGAGTACGAACGTAATTATCCAACGCACGATCTCGAATTAGCCGCTGTCGTTTTCGCACTCAAAATCTGGCGACACTATCTCTATGGTGAAAAATGTACTATCTACACCGATCACAAGAGCCTGAAGTATTTCTTCACTCAGAAGTATTTGAACATGAGGCAACGAAGATGGCTCGAACTAGTTAAGGATTACGACTGCGAGATACTCTATCACCCCGGCAAAGCAAATGTGGTCGCCGACGCACTTAGCCGCAAATCAATCAACGCCCTTATAGTCCAACCTAACTTGGGAGAATCGATCAAATCAGCCCAACAACACGACCCACAAATCCTTAAAATCCGCAATAACCTCGAATCCAATCCCAACTTCCGAATTTCCGAAGAAGGTCTCATCCGATTCCAAAATCGCATTTACGTCCCCGATGATCCAAATGTTCGCCGACTAATCCTAACCGAAGCTCACCAAACCACGTACACTTGCCATCCCGGAGAAACCAAAATGTACCAAGATCTCAAAAAGCTCTTCTGGTGGCCTGGAATGAAGAAAGACGTGGCTCGATTCGTCGCCGAATGCCTAGTGTGCCAACAAGTCAAAGCGGAACATCAAAGACCCGGAGGTCTACTTCAACCGAACCTAATTCCGGAATGGAAATGGGAAGCTATCACAATGGACTTCGTACAAGGATTCCCGAAGACCCAAAGGGGATCCGACGCCATTTGGGTGATCGTTGACCGACTGACTAAAACGGCTCACTTTCTCCCGATCCGAATGACGTTCAGTTTAGAGAAGCTAGCCGAACTATACGTCCGTGAAATAGTCCGACTCCACGGCGTCCCCGTCTCCATTATTTCCGACCGAGACCCTCGATTTACGTCCAAATTCTGGAAAAGTTTACACGAAACCCTCGGAACGCGATTAAACTTTAGCACCGCCTATCACCCTCAAACCGATGGACAATCCGAACGAACTATCAAAACCCTAGAAGATCTTCTTCGCGCTTGTATTCTCGATTTTGGAGGAAATTGGGAATCCCCCCTCCCATTACTCGAATTCGCGTACAACAATAGATTTCACTCGTCAATTGGAATAGCCCCCTACGAAGCCCTTTGCGGCCGCAAGTGTAGGTCTCCGCTCCATTGGGACGAAGTTGGCGAAAGAAAATTCCTTGGTCCCGACCTAGTCCAACAAACCGTCGATATCATCAAAAATATCCGAGAGAAAATGCGAATCGCCCAAGATCGGCAACAAAGCTATGCCAACACTCGAAGAAGAGATCTCGAATTCGAAGTCGGAGACTCCGTATTCTTAAAAGTAGCGCCTTTCAAAGGAATTATGCGATTTGGGAAAAAGGGAAAATTAGCACCGCGGTTTATCGGCCCATTCGAAATTCTCGACAAAGTTGGTACTCGCGCCCACCGACTAGCCTTACCACCCAATTTATCCAATTTTCACAATGTGTTTCACATTTCGATGCTTCGAAAGTACATTCGCAGCCCGGACCATGTGTTAAAAACCGAACCAATCGAACTAAACCCTAATCTTTCCTATGAAGAGAAACCTTCCCAAATACTTGATTCCAAAACCAAAAACCCTTCGAAACCGAAACCTAAACTTCGTTAAAATCCTTTGGCAAAACCATATGCCCGAGGAAGCCACGTGGGAACGAGGAAAGGAAATGCGCAAACGTTACCCGAAATTGTTCGGGTCAGGTAACAAATTTTGGGGACAAAATTTCTTTAAGGGGGGGAGATTGTAACACCCCACCTTCCCAAAACTCTGAAAACCCGAACTCAAATCGTCCCAAACTCAAAATATTCCTTACGTGAGATTTTACGTGAATTTAATTATGAATTATTTATGTGCTATATTTAATTGGTAGATTTATTTGATAGCAAATTATGTGAAATATGTGAATAAGACTACTATATGCTATATTTGATTAACTAAATACACTAGCATATACATACAATATATATGTGTATATAGGACCTTACTTGATAACATACATGCATACATACATGGATATATTTTACATGCATTGCTTGATTTTATAATATTATATTATATATGTATATGTATAGTGCCGTGTGAGTGTGTGTTAATCAAAGAAAGAGGCTAAATAATTATTTAAAAATATTTCACCTAGTCTAATTCTACACTCCTCTTCTTCCACCTTCTTCTTCCACATCACCATACTATTTGTCCTCCTCCCATCCTTCTACCGAGACATCACCACCACCTCCATTCTTCATCTTCTTCCACCTCACTTCCAATTTTTAAAGAAAATGAAAATTAATTTTAAAAGTCCTCTAGTAGCCTAAAACACCATTCTTCAAAAGAATATCTATCTTGAAAATCCCTCCATCTCCTTCACCATCAAAATAATTCGCTAGAGCTTGGCACCAACCTTTGAAGCATTTTCCTTTGGTTTTCCTTAATTTTCCTTTCGGGTATTAATGTAAGAAATTTTGATTTCTTGCTGCAATTAAAGGGTTTCAATAGTATTAAAAATGGTTTTCAAAATTACTTAAAAGACTTGGAAAGATTTCGAGAAAATTAGGCCTTTTTGGGGAAAAATGGAAAAGTTATGTTGATTCTTAATTTCTTGTTCTTGCATGTATCATTTATGTTTAGATAAAAGTTTTATTGGCCAAGAACTTAAAAGAAATTTCAGATTTTAAAGAGTGTTGCGAGAAAAATGAATATTTGAACTTTTATGGGGTTGCATGTGTAGATCTAAAGATTTTTGGGTCAAATTCGTAATTTTCAAGAAGTCAGTCCTAAATATGTTTTCAAAACTGTTTTCAGCATTTATCGAGTGAAATTAGAATTTTAAAAAGGATTGCACAAGAAAATGAATTTTTAAACTTCTAGTGGTCTTGCATGTATAGATCTAGAGATTTTGGGGTAAAATATGTAATTTTCGAAAATTCTGCCTCAAGTAACTTTTTAACTTTGTTTTCTGCATATATTAAAGTAAATTTCAGATTGTTAGGGGTTTTCCATGAAAAATCAGATTTTGAACTTTTAGTGTGGTTGCATGTGTAAATCTTGGAACTTTGGGGTCAAAATTGTAATTTTCGAAAAATCAGTCCCTTCTAAATTTTGAGAGTCTGTTTTTCCAGCAAGGGTTAAATAAGAAGAAAGTTGTGTTTTTTAAGTTTTATTGGGGTCATATTAAGAATTTGCATTTTTTAAGAAAATGAGTTTTTCCTAGTTTTTATTTTAAAGAAAATTCGAAACTTTATGAAATTTTAAAATGATTTCAGAAACTAAAACTTTGGTCAGTTAGGAACTCTAGGATCTAATTTGGGAATTTTTGGAATTAGTTTACTATTATTTCTAATTTTTAACATCATGTATGTCAATTATGATGTTTTGTGCTTTAACCTCCTTGTCTTGATATATATAGTTGATTGTGAAGGATGAAACTTGGGATTGTGAACCTTAAATTGCTGCAGTAGATGTGTTAATTACTGCTGGAAATTAATCGAAATGGATTTATTGCCTAGAAGTGGTAATAAATTTGTTAAGTAATGGATGAAAATGGGTACTTGTTTTGCAAGCATACTTAAGTATTAAATGGTGATATATTAATTGTGCTTGGCTGAATGTGTGTGTGGTTGTGTGTGTATATGTGTGCCGTGTGTGACTGTGGTTGCACACATATGTGTGAATTATTGCATAAGTATGTGGTAAGTTATGGTAATTATGTGATTATATGGCACTTGATTGATATTTGTGGTGTTATGTGTGAATTGCATAATTAGTGTGACAAAAGCATAATTTTGGAAAATTGCATTTCATTAATTTGAAAATTGAAAGATTAATGGAATGCTTAGTGAATAAACGGCATACGGTGGGCCGGTATCCGACTAATACGAAATACGTGGTTTGATTCCACAATAGAACGGGCTCGAAACGCTTTATAGTTTATTGCTAGGCACGGAAGTTAGTGCTTAGTGAATAAACGGGATACGGTGGGCCGGTATCCAACTAGGATGAAATACGTGGTTTAAACGGGCTCGAAACGCTTTATAGTTTATTGCTAAGCACAGAAATTAATCTTTGACGGATCCGATAAACGAAAAATGATTTTTCACGATTTTCATAAAAATTGCATTTTAGTCATGTTTGCATAAATAGGTGTTTATGTGTGAATGATGTGTTTTCGTGAACAATGTGATTAACCGTTTTGTGTTGTTTGGAATGTGAGTAAGGGTAACTATATATATTATATATTATATATAACGTATTTTCAAAGTTCGATATTCATCGGATTTCTTACTGAGCTTTATAGCTCATATAGATGCCTTTTAATTGCAGGTAATAGTGTTAGTAACCCTCCACCGGAATGGATCGAGTAGCGGATCGAGGTCTTGCCCGGGATTTTTGGGAAGTTGTACGAGGACCTATGAACGATGCTAAGGAATTTTACTTTTTGGTGATGTAATAGGAAGATTGTTGTTTTCACGTCTCACTAGTGGTTTTCAAAATATTCACCAAAATACCTTTTCAGAACTCTGATTTCTTTTCGAACCAAAATCGATAGCTTGATAGTGTAGCACTCGAACAAAAATCCTCCTAAGAAGGTTTTCAAAAAAAAATCACAAAAAGGTTTTTAAATGTTCTAAAGAAGAGATTTCTAAGAATTTCATTTTAGTCCCATTCCAAAGTTTTAAAAATTACAAAGTGATCCTGTTGCTTCCGCTAGTTAAATAAATATTCCGATAAACTGGTTCGATTTATCGCCCGATAAGAAGGGGGGTGCTACAAAAGCTACCAAATTTTACCCCGAGGCAGAAAAATTAGGTTAACACGTTTTCCAAGTGAAAACAAGGCATTTGAGTGAGTAAAACTCCATCGATTGGGTAATCCTAATTACTATTACACATATTTTCTTTTAATAATTTCCATCAATTGGAGGAAGCGAACGGTAGAAAATACCTAAAACCGTATCAAAAGTCTTTACAAACATATTATACAAATAAAACCACATAACTAAGTTAAGAGTCAACACAATCCACAACCCCCTCCATACGATCTTCTTCCAATTCTCAAGCTCGATTCCCAACTTCACTCTTCGGGCTCCAAATCGGGTATACCTACAAATACAACACATATATGAGCCTTTGAGGACTCAATGAGAATCTTGAAGTATTATCGAATACACATAACACATAGAGCATATATATATATATACATATATATATATATATATATATATATATATATATATATATATATATATATATATATATATATATACACACATATCTTATACATGGACATGCAACATAAATTAAAACAATCATATACTTCCCTTTTTCGTCGGCGTTCTTCATCACATAATTGTCACACGCATAGAGTGAGATAATTCCCACTTTTATAACCCTATGATCCCAAGACCATAGAGTGAGAATATCCCACCTTTATAACCCTATGCCATGACATGTATTGAAGATTATAGGATGAGAATCTCCCACCTTTATAACCCTACGATCCCAAGAACATAGAGTGAGATTTTCCCATATATATCCTCAACACCATAATGCAACATGCATGACATGAAAAATTGTCGGGAATCCCTCGGAAGAGCCAATCTAAGTTACCGGTAAATAACCTCATATATATCGAATCATGTCTATCTACGTGGGATCAAACCACCCCTAGCCCCTACGGTACCGACTCGCCGTACCCGGGAAATTTACCGTAACCTCGAAAGACTTTCCATCATAGTTTTATCTTTTAAAAATTCATGACACTAATGCACCCACACATGCACCCTTCTACTTACCCTTCTCTCATCCTCACCCCCAATGATTCACATAAGCAAGCAAGAGCACATAGAAAATACACATAAAGTTTCGCAAATCATTTAGCCATAAAAACATAAAGTAACTGAAATCTTAACATGCAAAGACAATCTAACATCAAAGGTTCATTAAATCCAAGAATAAAATTCAAGACTTCAATCTTTGCATTTATTTAAGTAAATACGCTAGATCTTCACATGCAATAGTATTTCAAATCAAGTTAGTACAAATTCTTAGTTCTTTCATCATTTTACATAGAAAACACTAGATATTAACATGCAAGACTTTAGATCAACCATCAATCACTAGATCTTAACATGCAAGACCTTAGATCAACAATCAATCACCAAATCTTAACATGCAAGGCCTTAAAACAACAATCAACACAAGATCAACACATACAAGATAGCAAATAAACCAAATAAACCATTTTAAGCATTTTACCTCAAAAATTCGAAAGTTCCTTAGTTAAGTAAAAAATTCAATTTTGTTTTCACAAATCAACAATCAAACACTAGATTAACACATGCAAGGCACTAATTAAGACAAATAAGCAATTTAAGCATTTTTTTCCCAAAAATCCGAGAGTTTCATGGCTATGCCAAAAAATCATTTTCTTTTCACAACTCAACAATCAAACACTAGATTAACACATGCAAAACACTAATTAAGCCAAATAAGCAATTTAAGCATTTTTCCCCAAATTTTCGAAAAAGCATAAAACTTTAAGAACAAAGTTATCTTTTCAAAACACTAACATGCAATCATCATCTAAGCCATATAATCACATAATATGCAAGAATAAACAATTAAATCACATAAAAACCGAAAATACTAGTGGTGTTGCATGTTTGAGCAAGAATTCAAGAATTCTCACCTTAGGTGAAGGATTTGTTAGCTCTTTTCTCTCTAATACAAGAAGAGATAAAGAGTTAGATTATTTATTAAGAAAAGAAGAAGAAAAACAAGAAGAACTTGGATGAAGAAGAGCTTTGCTCTTTCGGAAAAAGAAGAAGAAAAGAAGAGGAAGAAGAAGCTTACTCCTAAGCTTGGCCGAAAATTCTCCTTTTGTTGAAATAGAAGGAGACCTTAAACTTATAGATAGTGAGATTGGAGGTGGAGATTGTATTTTGATCTTGGGCATTGGATGTATTTATAGAGTTTTTGGAACGTTCAAAGCCAATGGAGAAGAAAGGAAAATACATCTTTTTGTGGGGGTGATTTTGAAATTTTCGAAAGTGGGAGTGGTGGTGGTTCTAAGGTGGTTCAAGCTTGAGAAGGTGGTGGTTATGGTGGAGGTGATATGGCTGCCGAAAAATGAAGGGGAGAGGAAGAAGAAAGAAAGACTTTTGGCCTTAAAGTGGTGTGTGGGAGTGGAAAAGCATACCTAGTCTATAGAGTAGGGGGCTAGGCTTGGGTATTTCTTTCTATGCTCAAAGTACAACCACACTAATGCATGTCTTCTACTAATTAATATGAAATTTTAAAATCATGTGTGTGTGTGTGTGTGTGTGTGTGTGTGTGTGTGTGTGTGATGTCCGAAAATTCAAGAAAATGTGGGGAGGATTTTCTAATTTTCTACATTAATTAAAAATCCTAAAATGCATAATAAAAATTTATTTTCCAAAATTTTGTGCATGCATAAATATGATGAAATGCTCATTTAAATTCATATGCAAGAATAAAATCCTAATTCATGAAAATAATTTATTTCGACATAATATCTCGAAATATTACCTAAGCACATAATCACATAATTCGCATAATCACATAATTCACATAATCACATAATTCACACAATAATCACATAATTACCTAATTCACGTAAATACTAATCATGCAAGAATTATTATAAATCTAATTTCACAAATATGCACATAAAGGTGGTAAAATTATTTTACCGAAAATGCGGGGTGTTACAAGCATGTTATTTGATTTAAATGCGAGCATGCTAATTGATTTAATTTCGATTAAGTAATTAAGCATGTATGTTGTTTTTAAATTTCGCTGGAAGCGCAAAGGTAAGCAATTAATTGATTTCAATTATGGGGCATGTGTTTTAAATTTGTTTAAATCGCATAAAATTTTTGTTATCCGCTGCGTACACGTGTCTGATTCCCAACATAGTCCTTATGACCTAAATCCAAGCTAGGTTGTCCACACGTTTCTCAATGAAGCATTTGGGAGAAGCATCTTACGTATTGGGAATCCGTATCTATCAGGATAGAGCTAGGAAGATGCTAGGATTATCCCAAACCCTGTACATAGACACCGTTATGAAACGGTTTAGCATGGACGAATCCAAGAAGAGATTCTTGCCAATGTCCCATGGGATTCGTCTCTCGAAATCTATTTGTCCTCAGACACCTAGTGAAATCGAGGAGATGAAAAGGACACCATATGCTTCTGCCATAGGAAGCATAATGTATGGCATGCTATGTACAAGACCCGATATTGCGTATGTTAGTGTCACAAGAAAATATCAGTCTAACCCCAGTCTAGCTCACTGAAAGGCTATGAAAGATATCCTCAAGTACTTACGAAGGACTAAGGATATATTTTCGGTCTATGGGGGTGTCGAGTTGAAATTAGATGGCTTTACCGACTCTAGTTTTCAATCGGATGTGGACGAGTCAAAGTCGAACTCGAGATTTATATTCACGCTTTATGGTGGTGCCGCGTGTTGGAAGAGTTTCAAGCAAAGCACGAAGGCTGATTCCACTACCGAAGCTGAGTATATTGCAGCGTCCGAAGCTGCGAAAGAAGGGACTTGGATAAGGAAATTCATCCAAGAGTTGGGTGTTGTTCCTAATGCTAATGATACAGTACCGTTGTACTGCGATAACACCGGAGCCGTGGCGCAAGCTAAGGAGCCGAGATCTCATCAGAAGTCCAAGCATATTCTGAGGAAGTATCATGTGATCCGAAAGATCATTGATAGAGGTGAAGTCAAGGTAGATCGAGTTACATCGGAAGAGAACGTAACAGACCCATTCATGAAGCCTTTACCAAGATCGATCCACGAGAAACATCGAGAGTCAATAGGATTACGATTTATGTGTAATCATATAAACACGTACCAATTACAACTCTTAACCCTAGTCTGCTGCCATCTCCATCAGTCCGTCGCCGCCGTCGCCGGAAATCAACACCCCACGCGCCGCTTGTTTTTAGTAGCTTTTTCCTTTTATTATTCTTCCGCTTTATTCTGAGTTTTGCGTGTCTAGTTCCACGTATCAGTTAAATTCGGTATACGAGGTGAAATCCAAGAGGAGGAAGACGTAGGAGTCGAACTGCCGAAACACCGCCGCCGCACGCGCCGCCCGAAGACAGCGCGTGAATCACACGCGCCGCCATTGCCCCGCGCGTCTGTCGCTGTCGCTTCTCCCGACTACACAGATTGGTTTTCGTGGTAGTTTGCGTCAATTCCGAAAGTTCGCCTCACGCTTCAAGGGGTAATTTTCGGATCCGATTATTTTAATTAGTATTAATTTAATATGATTAAATTATATGTTTATGTATGCAATATGATTTTCCATGAATGATGTTATGAAATTGTTTATGCATGATTTGTGATTTACTGCGAGCATGGTACGCGATTTACTTAGCGAATAAATTATATTCACGTTTGTTTATAATTTGCGCTGGAAGCATTAAGGTACGCAATTAATTGCTACTATCGAGTATGTTTTATATGATTAAATTCGTTTTTTCATATAATTTTTTTTTATTTTTCCGCTACGTACACGTGCTCGATTCCCAACACAATCTCCTTGCATACTTTGAGATACTCTTTTTCGGCATCTTCTTACAAAGAGTGATGTTCGAACATGTTTTTATGCGATACAAAACAACAACGTCACAGGTAACACTATCTTTTGTTGTGGCACATCACTGCCTGCTTTTCTCTTGATCTTCTTCAGTGAAGTCGTGGTTGAGGGCAAATCTTTTCATGCCATGTGTTGGAACAATATAGATCAACATTATGTAACCAACTAATTTGCAGTTTTTTCGTGGCATAATTAATTACGTAATGCAAACAAAAAATGCGATTCCCATCATATGTGCAAAGAACACAATTACCAACTACTTTTATGAACTATTTTTTACCACATTGTTTTTTATAAATAAAATGCAAGAAATTGTCCACAAATACAATCAACTCAGATGATAAGCAACTTTTCATGTAAATCAACTCTTATGAAATTGACTAATATTTTTTTTATATCTACTATTACTTCTTCAATCAACATAAGTATTAAAAGTCAGATAGTGTCAACGTATATCCAACATTATTAGCATACAAATTTAACAACAACAAATACTTTAAACAACTATTTGTAGATGTAATTACCTATGTCCAGGAGTCAAAATTTGTTTGTCTTTTTTCATCTGTCATCCCCCTGTACAACAAAAACACAAATTAGGGTTGGTTTTTTGAAAACAATGTAGTGGGTTTTAAACATGATTGTTTGGATGAGGCGAACATACCGATAAAAAAATAGCACAAAGATAGTTCTTCTTGTAGTTGTTTGCCGTCGGCTTTGATTAAAGGAAAACACGGTGAAATTATAGTAGATTTAGAATCCTGTACGATTTTGCCGGCGACTCACATCGCTGATTGGAAGCTTCGTCGATTTTTTTTCTGGCCTACAATGGTCGCCGACGTAGTTGAATTTGGAGGTTTTAGAGATTTTTTTTTGGTAGTGGCAGTTGAAAATGAAGGTGGGTGCGAGGAATGGGGGATTCGGGGGAGTTATTATAGCAGTGCTTTGTCATGCGAGATTTTAGATGCACTTTTTCTTTATTGATGCGTGTCTTCAGAGGGGCATAAGGGGTATGAAGAAAATAGTGGATCTAGTATTAATATGAAAAATGTGAGTGGATCCACTCTTATTAAAAAAACACTAGAAGGGTTTTTTTACTAATTGACCAAAAAAAAACCTTACATGTCGAAAGCAGCAGTGTTTTTTTTTTTTTTTAAGCAGTAGTGTTTTTTTGAAGCACACATGTCGAAAATTTGAAAAATTTCGACATATATGGGTAGAAATTGTTTTTTTTTAATAAATTTTTCGATAAGTTGGTGTCGAAAATTGACCAAAAATTCGACATGTATGTGTTGAAACCTGTAGGTAGATTTCAAAAAAAAAACTTTAAAATAGACATTGAAGCTCAAAACAAATATGGATACATACCTTAATGGGTTCTCCTTGGTCGTAAACTACCATTTTGTTGTCATTTGACTCCATTTTGCATGTTCTGTGAGGTTTTGATTTCTTTAGTTTTGAGTTTTTTAGCAGGGTTTGTTGTGAGGAAGAAAGAGGAGGTTTGAGGGGTTTGTGAAGAAGGAGAACTGGGATTTGAGGAGTTTTATGTGTTTGGTATTAGAAAACAAAAATGAATTGTTAATGTTTTATGAAATTGATTTTCATTAAGGATATTTATGTCATTACCTATTTATTATCTAATTTTTATTTTAATGGTATTCAAGTAAGAAAAAATTGGTATTAGTTTTAGCTGCCCCTTAGAAAAAATCATCACATCTAACATGATATAATGAATAAATGATATAACGAATAAATATATAGGGATTGTTTTTATAAAAAAAAATGTGCAACTGCAGATCTTAGAACTACAGTGGATCTGTCGCTGGCCAGGCCCCGATTTTTTTTTAAGAATTCTAGGGATGTATGTATATATAAGTTCCCAACCAAGCATCTTTATTATTCTAGGTTTAGGGGCTATATCTCTTTCACCAATAAACCCATTCCTTTAATATTTATTATAAATAAAGGAAACATTCATGTACATGTCAATATTACCCCCAACCCTTTATACCCAATTCTTAATTGTAACCCCAATTTAATAAATTATTATCCACAAAAATCCAATTTTGACTTTTTTTTTTCAAAAAAAAATTTTTGCCGCCGGATTCCGGCGTTGACTTTTCGAAATTTTTTTCCTGATTTTTTCGCCAGTTTCCGGCATTGATTTTGTTTTTTTTAATTCTTCCGGATTTTTTCGCCGGTTTCCGGCGTTGACTTTTTTTAGTGTTTTTTTTTATGTTTATTTATTTTATTATTTTTTTTGTTTGTTTTTTTTTACGTCTGCCGCTAAACGTTGACCGTAATTGTGCTGTTACTGACAGTAAATTAACGTAATTATACTGTCAATGACAGTTAATTAACACAATTGTACGGCCGTTGACAATACATTTATGTAATTGTTCTGCCGCTGACATTAAATTAACGTAATATTATTATTTTTTATTTTTTGTTATTTTATTTTTTATTTTTTTGATTTGTTGACAAGTCAACGTAATTATATTACTGTCGTTGACAATAAAATAACTGTAAACACAATAATATTACTGTCAACAACATCAATGTTATTATTTTTTTGGGTTTTTTGTTTTGTTTGAGTTATTCACGGAGTAACGTAATAATATTACTGTCTATTATTGTAATATTACTATAAAAACAATAATATTACTGTGGTTGACGGTAATATTACTGTTGTTATAGTAATATTGCTGTCAACCACATCAATATTATTATTTTGTTTGGATTTTTTTGTTTGTTTGAGTTATTCACGAGTAACGTAATAATATTACTGTCTATTATTTTAATATTACTGTGGTTGATGGTAATATTGCTGTCACTCACAGTAATATTAATTCTTTTGGCTTTTTATTATGTTTACATTTGTTAAACGGTCAACATTGTAATATTACTCTTTACACAATAATAATGAGTTTTGTTGTGTTAATATTACTGTGCTAGAGATTAATATAGCAATATCACTATGTTAAACTGTAGCTTAGTTAATTTTACTATGTTTAACAGTAATATAGTTAATATTACTGTCAATCACAGCAATATTGCCGTTTAAACGAAAAAAAATATAACATAAAGAAGAAGAAAAAATATTCGAAAAAGTCAACACCGGAGATTGGCGAAAAAAACCGGAAGAAATTTATTTTATTTTTTTGAAAAAAAACAAATTTTGGTCAAAATTGAATAATTTGTGAAATTTTGGGTCAAATTGAGGTTAAATTAAGTTAAGAATGAAATTGGAGCATACTAAAGTATGAGGGCCTATTTTAATCTCTTATAAATTTCTGGACCATGTGTGGACTTATTTGTAGAGGAGTTTTTTCTCTGGATCTCTTTATGAATAAGTACCCATTGATGGACTTATTTGTAATGAGCCCATATATATATATATATATACATATATATATATATATATATATATATATATATATATATATATATATATATATATATATATATATATATATATATATATATGTATATATATATATATATGATGATGATGCTAATTACTTAGATCACCTGGGGTAGTGTAGAAAACGAGCTGGGAGAGCAAATCGGATCATTTGTGTGAGAACTTGATGATCCTGAGGTCCATGCGAAATGAGCACACGTGAACTAAGCCGGGGGTTGATCCAGCGGAAACCCCTCTGACGCTCAAGTCAGATGTACGGATCGTGGATGTAATAGAGAGAATAAAACTCTAGATTACTTGTGAATAATAGAACGTACCTTAACAAATGAGTAAAACATCTATTTATATGTCGTTGAGTGGGTTGGGCTTACTTTGTTGGGCCCAAGCCTTATTTTGAAGGTGCTTGGGCTTTCGTGTGGTGGGCCTAATTATTAGGCGAATTAGAGGGCCCATTGGGTCGGCCCAATTAGGTATATCATTAAGCCCCCAACTCTCGAGTCGAGATGGGAGACTTGTCGAGAGGGTTCCGGATCGTGTCGAGAGTTTAAAGTGCCGTGATTTATCGGATCGGAATTGTAATAAATTGGCTTTTGAGCCTCGTCTTTTTTTTTTTTTTTTGTATTTATTTGGCAACAAGATATATATTTAAGGGTATTAAATAATATACCAGGGCCAAATAAACAGAATCCTTTTGCGGTGAGGAGTATAAATTCCAATCCTTGTGAAGAATAAATATGGGTGAGTATCTGTAACTTTGTTGGTCTTCTCTGTGCTCATCTTCTTTTATTCTATTGCGGTAGAGTAGCAATTTTTTTTTTCTCTTGATTATTTCTCCAGGGAGACATGGATAGTAACTTACACGGATTTGAAGTAAAGTTAATATATACCTCAAGCGTAGAATCTTTTGAGGTTTCCTATATTCCAGGTTCTGGGTATAGGATGTCCGTCAATGTTCTCGAGACGATATGCTCCACTATTGACCACTTGTGTGATTTTATATGGTCCTTCCCACTTCGGGTCGAGCTTACCAATGGGGCGCGAGGCTTCAGCTTTTCGGAGGACTAAATCTCCCACTTGGAAGGATCGAAGGCGGACCCTTGAATTATAGGCCTTGGCCATGCGTGTTTTATACATCTGTTGTCGGATGCATGCGACCTCTCGTAGCTCATCTACGAGGTCCAGGCTTCCCCGCATAGCTTATTCGTTAGCTACTGGATCATACTTGGTGATTCTCCAAGATGGTTCACCGATTTCAACGGGTGCGATAGCCTCTGTGCCAAACGCTAGATTAAAGGGCGACTCTCCGGTTGCTGCTCGTGGGGTTGCGTGATAAGCCCATAGGGCGCAAGGCAATTCTTCCACCCACTTCCCTTTGGCACTTCCAAGCCTTGTTTTAAGGTGTTGGAGTATAGTGCAATTCGTGACCTCCGTCTGACCGTTGGCCTGTGGATTGGCTACGGATGTGAAAAACTGTTTGATGTCCAAGCCGAGGCACCAATGCTTTGTTGGGTTTCGGGCACGCATACGCAGCGGAAAACAAAAATTTATGCGATTTAAACGACTTTAAAAACACATAAGAACATGCCCGATAAATTAAATTCAATTAATTGCGTACCTTTGCGCTTCCAGCGAAAATAAAACGACATACATGCTAATAAACTTAACCGTACTTAAATCAATTAACATGCTCGCAATTTAAACCAAATAACATGCTTGCAATGATTTAAAACCGATTACACATAATCACATAAAATCATACAAACACAAGCATGAAATCATAGTTTAAACTAAACCCTAAACGAAACTAGGGTTTCGTATATTTACCTCTTGACGCGTGAGGTAGGAGCGATTAGCACTTCGTGATTACTACGGAAACCAATCCGTAGAATCGGGGCAGCAGCGGTGCAACGGCAGCAGCGGCGCGTGAGGTCACGGCGGCGCGTGTAGTGTACGCGCGGCTTCGGGACGGCGCGTGGGGCAGCGTGCGGCTTCGGCTCGTGCGTTGCTCCTCGACTTTTCGATCTACAGTCTTCCTCCTCTCGGATTTCACCTCGTATACTTCGATCTACTAAATCGTGGCACTAGACACGAAGTAGTTAGAATAAAACGGAAGAAAAAAAAAGGTGAAAGAATACCGAACAAGGAACGACCGACGAACGGCCGGTTCCGGCGACAAAGCGGCGACGGAGGTGCGGTGGTGGCCGCGCGGGAGAGAGGGCGAGAGAGAGAGGGTCGGCCGCTTTAGGGTTAGGGTTTCATGTGTTTGTGTAAGGGCTATAAGTCATGTATTTATAGTCCCTTGCATATAACCCTAGCGGGCTTAAGTTGGACTGGGCCCAACAGCTTAAGCTCGTTAGTTCCTTTACTTGCTCGTATCTCTCAATTCAATGACCGAAAAATTGCAACGATTACATTTTCGGAATCATTATAACTTCCTCGTCATTACGAGTGCCATCTCTTGTTTTTCAACTTTCCAAAAGTGGAAACCCTAGTTCAGTGGACTTTCTAAATTTGGAAACTTCTCGATTTAGAAAGTTCACTAACATGTTCGCCTATTCTTTTCCTTTTCTTATTCTCATTCGTAATTCCAAATTACGAATGTTGGATTCAATCATATTGACTTCCAATCATGCAAAGATAAACTATTTTATCTCTGACCGTTTATTCAAAGATCTCATGTGCACAAGCAGTGTGACCCTCGATGGTTCAGGTGTAAGCTAGCCGTGGGCCCACAACCCTTTGTGGTCAAAACTCGTCCCCTTCGAGTTACGATTAAGATGAAGCTCGTTTCACCTTAATCACCCAACGAATCAAGATTGGCGTCTAGCAACTACGCGTCATGATTCCCTAGATACAAATGAAGTGCCTGCAAGAACCTTCAGATATAGTTAATGTACAGTACGGTCCCTTCGATTCATATGTCCCGATCGAACTAGAGGCATTGGTTCATCGAGACCTCTTTATATGTTCAATGACGGTGCGATCGTTCTAAGTGTTGTAATCCTTACGTGCATGACTTAGAGAATCGAATTCTCTAATCATCACTTAGTCAGCTCAGGCCAGAGACTTATATTGATTACAAACTTTCAGAACACACAGGACATCCAAGACTATTCTAGCGATCGAATCCCCGACTACAATGCACAGACCTCCCACTAGATTTCGGACTGCACGAACACTGGCCCTTGGGATGGTCCTCGGTGGAACTCAGGGACAGGTCACGATACAGCTGGTCCTCTAGTGAAGTCACGGTGATGTCTAGGTCATAAGGACTAATGGTGTACAACTATACCATAGATATCTCTACTCGATTATTGGGAACCACTTAGAGATTTCTAGGGTGAGCGAGTTCAGTGAACTCGTCAACTTACGAGCACCCACTTATGCATGCCGATATCACAATACCGTTTACTGATGAGATGCAGTACACATACACTAAGTGCTAGTCTCAATGGGAAAGGCCGATATCCTCATTAGTGGCGTAACCCTTCGACTAGGAACATGTTTAACAGTTATAATAATTAAGTAAATATCTCACGATCCTAACGATATATTACTAGTACTTGTAATAACTGTAAGGACTATATCTATGCTTGTGACAAAGGGACAAAGATATAGAATGCCAATGTGTTTTATCATTAATACGAATAAAGGTTTGTTTATTACAATAATAAATATGGAAGACCACAGCCACAAGTTGGCTTGTTGGTCACCTACTCTAACAATCTCCCACTTGACCTAAAGCCAACTACCCATAAACCGCAATCCCATCGACTCTCGATGTTTCTCATGGACCGATCTTGGTAAAGGCTTCGTGAAGGGGTCTGCAACGTTCTCTTCCGAGGTGACTCGTTCTACCTTAACTTCACCTCTATCAATGATCTCTCGGATCACGTGATACTTCCTCAGAATATGCTTCGACTTCTGATGAGATCGTGGCTCCTTAGCTTGTGCCACGGCTCCGGTGTTGTCACAGTACAACGGTACTGGATCACTAGCATCAGGAATGACACCCAACTCTTGGATGAACTTCCTTATCCAAGTCCCTTCCTTTGCAGCTTCGGACGCTGCAATGTATTCCGCTTCGGTAGTGGAATTAGCCGTCGTGCTTTGCTTGGAACTCTTCCAACACACGGCACCACCATTAAGCGTGAATATAAATCCAGAATTCGACTTTGAGTCGTCCACGTCCGATTGAAAACTAGAGTCAGTGAAACCCTCTAATTTCAACTCGGCACCCCCATAGACCAAAAATATATCCTTAGTCCTTCGCAAGTACTTGAGGATATCTTTCACGGCTTTCCAGTGAGCCGGGCCGGGGTTAGACTGATATCTGCTTGTGACACTCACAGCATACGCAATATCGGGTCTCGTACACAGCATGCCATACATTATGCTTCCTATGGCAGAAGCATAGGGCGTCCTTTTCATCTCCTCGATTTCACTAGGTGTTTGGGGACACATAGATTTCGAGAGACGAACCCCATGGGACATTGGCAAGAATCCCTTCTTGGATTCTTCCATGCTAAACCGTTTCATAACGGTGTCTATGTACAGGCTTTGGGATAAGCCAAGCATCTTTCTTGCTCTATCTCTATAGATGCGTATTCCTAAAACATAAGATGCTTCTCCCAAATCCTTCATTGAGAAACGTGTGGAAAACCATGCTTTCGTTTTGCTGTAACATTCCTGCGTCATTCCCAATGAGTAGAATGTCATCAACGTAAAGCACTAAAAATATCACTGCCCTCCCACTAACCTTCTTGTATACACAAGGTTCCTCCGGATTCTTCTCAAAATCAAACTCTTTGATAGTTGAGTCGAACCTAATGTTCCAACTACGGGATGCTTGCTTCAATCCATAAATGGATCGCTGGAGCTTGCAAACCTTTTGCTCACTTCCAGAAGATATGAAGCCTTCCGGCTGCGCCATGTAAATTTCTTCCTCAATATCTCCATTAAGGAAGGCGGTCTTCACATCCATTTGCCATATCTCGTAGTCGTACCACGCAGCTATGGCCAGCAAAATCCTAATGGACTTCAGCATCGCGACTGGCGAAAAGGTTTCCTCATAGTCAACACCTTGCCTTTGAGTGTATCCTTTTGCTACCAATCTAGCTTTATAGGTCGACACCTTTCCATCAACTCCAATTTTCTTCTTATAGATCCACTTGCAGCCTATAGGAACAATTCCCTTAGGTGGATCTACCAAGGTCCATACCTTGTTGGAGTACATGGAGTCCATTTCGGATTTCATGGCAGTTAGCCAATGTCCCATGTCCGCATCCGATACGGCCTCGTTGTATGTTCTTGGATCTCGTCCAAGATCAACATGATCTTCATCATTTTTGAGGAGGAATAACCTATCCGGCAATTTCCGAACTCTTTCGGATCTACGTACCATAGGTTCAGGAGGTATATTAGTGGTTTGTTGTATTGGTTCGATTGCTTGTTCTTGTGTTTGAACTTCACTTTGTGGTTCTTGAACTACTTCAAGTTCTATCATGCTGCCCTTTCTATCGGATAGAAACTCCCTTTCCAAAAAGGTGGCATTTCTTGAAACAAACGTCTTTGCTTCTTTGACATAGTAGAACTCGTATCCCATCGAGTCTTCGGGATACCCCACAAAATAGCACAAGTCGGATTTACTGTCCAACTTATCTCCCATTAATCGCTTCACATAAGCGGGACAACCCCATATCCTAAAATGTTTATAATTGGGTTTTCGGGAATGCCAAAGTTCATAAGGTGTGGATTCAACTGCTTTGGTGTTAACTCTATTCAGCAAATACGCGGCAGTACGAAGTGCATGACCCCATAAATACGCCGGTAAGTTTGTGAACCCCATCATTGATCGAACCATATCCAATAGAGTTCGATTCCGACGTTCGGATACTCCATTAAGTTGAGGAGTTCCAGGTGGAGTCCATTGGGATTGTATCCCATTCTCTTTTAGATAGTCAATGAACTCGATGCTCAAGTATTCTCCACCACGATCGGATCGTAGCTTCTTAATACTTCGTCCGAGTTGCTTTTCCACTTCGTGTCTAAAATCTTTGAACCTTTCAAAAGTTTCAGACTTATACTTCATCAAGTACACATACCCATACCTAGAATAATCGTCGGTAAAGGTAGCGAAGTAGTTATATCCACCCTTCGCACTAACACTTAGTGGACCACATACGTCTGTATGGATCAAATCCAAAAGACCCTCGGCTCGTTCCATTTTCCCTTTGTAGGGTGACTTGGTCATTTTCCCTTTAAGGCAGGATTCACAAGTTTGTAGTGATTTCACGTCCTCCAAAGAGAACAATCCTTCACTAACAAAATCGTTCATCCTTCTTAAAGAGACATGACCTAATCTAGCGTGCCAAAGTTGTGCGGGGTTATGATCTATCTCCTTACGTTTTGCTGATATAACATTAATAGGTATTTCATTTGGATTTAGTTCATACAAGTTGTTTAATAGTCGTCCTTTGCAAATTAAATTCTCATTCTTTTGTATAATGCAAATCGAATTTCCAAAAACAAAAGTAAAACCTTCAATGTCTAATACAGGAATAGAAATAAGGTTTCTAATGAGCGACGGAACAAATAAACAATCGTTCAAAACAATAGGAAAACTAGAATCCAAAACATTTAAGTAAATAGTGCCAATGGCTTCAGCAGCAACTCTTGCTCCATTCCCCATCCTTAGGTAGGTCTCACCCGCTCTAAGTCTTCGACTTCTTGTCATTAGCTGCAAATCATTGCACAAATGTGAGCCACAGCCCGTATCCAATACCCAAGAAGAAGAGTTGACAGATAAATTTACGTCAATGAAATACGTACCCTTTTCAGAACCTTTCTGCTTTAGGTAAGCCTTGCAGTTGCGGCGCCAATGTCCTTTCTTTCCACAGTGATGGCAAGCATCATCAACTTGTTTGCTAACCTTTGCTTTGGGGCCCCCACTACCTTCACCCACTTCGAACTTGCTGTTAGGGAAAAGAACTCTTTCCTTTCTCTTCTTTTGGAAAGAACTCTTCTTTCCAGAAGTAGCAGCAACGAGAACAGACTTCTCTTTCTTAATGGTGGACTCGAAGCTGACCAACATGTTCATTAACTCATCCAAGGGAGGATCTAGTTTGTTCATGTTGAAGTTCACTATGAACGATTCATAGGAACTAGGAAGAGACAACAGGATCAAATCCAACGAGAGCTCGGCCGGGAGGGTGACATCAAGATTCACTAGCTTTTCAAGGAGAGTGATCATTTTGAGACAGTGCTCGTGGACCGAAGTCCCTTCGCGCAGTCTCGCTGTGATCAACTCCTTTGTAGCAGCGTACCTCGATGCCCTAATATTCTCACTATACATGCTATCGAGATGAGCCTTTATATCGAAAGCATGCAAGTGAGACTCATATTTCCTCGCAAGCGCGGGCTCCATGGCGGCTACCATATAGCACCTAGCATGAGTGTCATCTTTCTTCCAAACTTCATAAGTTTCCTTTTCAGCATCAGTCGCTGTGGCAGGTAAAGTGGCGGGAAGCCTCTCGTTCAAAACGTAGAGACGCCCCTCAACAGTTAGCACAAGCTTAAGACTACGCAACCAATCTAGGTAATTAGGGCCATTGAGTTTATTGTCGAGGATTGACATTATGGGATTCTTAGACATGATTATCTGAGACATATAGAGAAGAGGATTATTAGAGATTCGCGTTAAATGATTGTTACAATTAAATGTTTGGACTTATGTTATTTAATTGTTCTCCCACTAATTTTATCGAATTCCACTTCCCTCTAGTAGACAAACGAGAAAACTGATTTTTCTTAATGGGCTTTAGGTCCAATAGACAAATATAACCCGTAGTTAATCTAGCCCGATTATATTTGCCCAAAGGTAGATCACAATCAATCATATCCACAATATGACCCTAAATTAATTTTCCTCACACTTGATAATGACCTAAGTTAATCTCGCGAATATCAAAATCGTCGTGTGTCAAGTCTAACCTACCAATCAAAGATGCTCATAGAACTAGATTATGCCAAACTAATGCAGTCCCTAGTTAATCTAGCCGACCACGTTAATTCAACATAACCCTTTTCTATGGCTACCTTCATCACTATGTCAATTGAATTACAGCTTACTCTACCATAGCACTCCCCGCTAACACGGCTTACTGCACTATAGTAAAGGGCTACACATAATCCAACCGTTGGTAGAAGGAAAGAAATAACTCAACAGATTGGGTTTTTCTTTATAGCTTGAAATGATTCTTAATTAAAAGAATGAGGGATTTTAATTAAAGTGTTTTATCTCATCAGAAGGTTTTGGATTGGTCTATGTGATTCCTACATCTATGTTCTCTAAAGGTATATGGAAGCGCATATTGTCCTAAGAGGAACATACGACCTAACTACATAATTAATTACATTAATTAATTATCGGATTTCCAAAATAATTATAGAACCTCAACTAGCATAAATCATTCAAATAATATTGAGGTACTACTAATTAAGTTGAAGTATAATCAACATTATACGCGTGTTCTATTAATTGAAACTAATTTAACAATTTAAATTAATTAATTAATCTAACACCTATTTACTAAAATAGATGATTGTCGATCCAATTATCTAATTGGGATTAATTGAAAATAATTTTCCAAAAATTAAAATCAATTTGTTTTAAGTTTAATTTTAGAAATCTGAAATAATTTTTTTTTTTTTTTTTTTTTATTTTTTTTATTTTCAGTGAACCGGTTCGGCCGACCGGTCTGACCGGTTCGGACCGAAACGGTCCGGTTCTGCCCGGTCCAATTGACCCAAATCAGTGGGCCGGGTTAGTCGGACCGAGAACCGGTCTGACCGACCCGAATCCACGTGGATTCGGTCAACTAAACCGCACACAACCATCGAACCGGCCGGTTCGACCGGTTCGATCCGAACAACAAAAACCGACGTTTTTTAAAACCATTTCAGATCCGATTTTCCAATTTTAAACAATTTTAAAGCTGGAAAAATTCTAAACAATATTTCAAAAATATTTTAAACTTACGAAAACCCCCAATTACATAATACGACAATCACTACTTTAATAAATCGAACATGCATAAAATCATAGCATGTTAAACGCGAACGCAATTAATTGCGCAACGAGCTCTGATACCACTGTTGGGTTTCAGGCACGCATACGCAGCGGAAAACAAAAATTTATGCGATTTAAACGACTTTAAAAACACATAAGAACATGCCCGATAAATTAAATTCAATTAATTGCGTACCTTTGCGCTTCCAGCGAAAATAAAACGACATACATGCTAATAAACTTAACCGTACTTAAATCAATTAACATGCTCGCAATTTAAACCAAATAACATGCTTGCAATGATTTAAAACCGATTACACATAATCACATAAAATCATACAAACACAAGCATGAAATCATAGTTTAAACTAAACCCTAAACGAAACTAGGGTTTCGTATATTTACCTCTTGACGCGTGAGGTAGGAGCGATTAGCACTTCGTGATTACTACGGAAACCAATCCGTAGAATCGGGGCAGCAGCGGTGCAACGGCAGCAGCGGCGCGTGAGGTCACGGCGGCGCGTGTAGTGTACGCGCGGCTTCGGGACGGCGCGTGGGGCAGCGTGCGGCTTCGGCTCGTGCGTTGCTCCTCGACTTTTCGATCTACAGTCTTCCTCCTCTCGGATTTCACCTCGTATACTTCGATCTACTAAATCGTGGCACTAGACACGAAGTAGTTAGAATAAAACGGAAGAAAAAGAAAGGAGAAAGAATACCGAACAAGGAACGACCGACGAACGGCCGGTTCCGGCGACGGAGGTGCGGTGGTGGCCGCGCGGGAGAGAGGGCGAGAGAGAGAGGGTCGGCCGCTTTAGGGTTAGGGTTTCATGTGTTTGTGTAAGGGCTATAAGTCATGTATTTATAGTCCCTTGCATATAACCCTAGCGGGCTTAAGTTGGACTGGGCCCAACAGCTTAAGCTCGTTAGTTCCTTTACTTGCTCGTATCTCTCAATTCAATGACCGAAAAATTGCAACGATTACATTTTCGGAATCATTATAACTTCCTCGTCATTACGAGTGCCATCTCTTGTTTTCCAACTTTCCAAAAGTGGAAACCCTAGTTCAGTGGACTTTCTAAATTTGGAAACTTCTCGATTTAGAAAGTTCACTAACATGTTCGCCTATTCTTTTCCTTTTCTTATTCTCATTCGTAATTCCAAATTACGAATGTTGGATTCAATCATATTGACTTCCAATCATGCAAAGATAAACTATTTTATCTCTGACCGTTTATTCAAAGATCTCATGTGCACGAGCAGTGTGACCCTCGATGGTTCAGGTGTAAGCTAGCCGTGGGCCCACAACCCTTTGTGGTCAAAACTCGTCTACGATTAAGATGAAGCTCGTTTCACCTTAATCACCCAACGAATCAAGATTGGCGTCTAGCAACTACGCGTCATGATTCCCTAGATACAAATGAAGTGCCTGCAAGAACCTTCAGATATAGTTAACGTACAGTACGGTCCCTTCGATTCATATGTCCCGATCGAACTAGAGGCATTGGTTCATCGAGACCTCTTTATATGTTCGATGACGGTGCGATCGTTCTAAGTGTTGTAATCCTTACGTGCATGACTTAGAGAATCGAATTCTCTAATCATCACTTAGTCAGCTCTGGCCAGAGACTTATATTGATTACAAACTTTCAGAACACACAGGACATCCAAGACTATTCTAGCGATCGAATCCCCGACTACAATGCACAGACCTCCCACTAGATTTCGGACTGCACGAACACTGGCCCTTGGGATGGTCCTCGGTGGAACTCAGGGACAGGTCACGATACAGCTGGTCCTCTAGTGAAGTCACGGTGATGTCTAGGTCATAAGGACTAATGGTGTACAACTATACCATAGATATCTCTACTCGATTATTGGGAACCACTTAGAGATTTCTAGGGTGAGCGAGTTCAGTGAACTCGTCAACTTACGAGCACCCACTTATGCATGCCGATATCACAATACCGTTTACTGATGAGATGCAGTACACATACACTAAGTGCTAGTCTCAATGGGAAAGGCCGATATCCTCATTAGTGGCGTAACCCTTCGACTAGGAACATGTTTAACAGTTATAATAATTAAGTAAATATCTCACGATCCTAACGATCAATTACTAGTACTTGTAATAACTGTAAGGACTATATCTATGCTTGTGACAAAGGGACAAAGATATAGAATGCCAATGTGTTTTATCATTAATACGAATAAAGGTTTGTTTATTACAATAATAAATATGGAAGACCACAGCCACAAGTTGGCTTGTTGGTCACCTACTCTAACATGCTTCACTTTGTCGCCCAAAATTGGGTTCCATTATCTGAAATAATGGAATGTGGGATCCCAAAGCGACATACAATATTCTTCCATAGGAATTGGATGACTTCTTCTTCTCGGATGCGTCCTAAGGGTTCAGCCTCCACCCATTTTGTGAAGTATTCCACGGCTACAATGAGGAATTTGCGCCCTCCCGTTGCGGGCGGGAATGGTCCGACTAAATCCATCCCCCATTGGGCGAAAGGGATGGGGCTGTCAATCGGTTGCATTAATGTTGCTGGCAGGTGAGGAATGTTGGCATGCTCTTGGCAGGGCTTACATCTCCGGACTAATTTCTTTGCGTCTTCGTGCATTGGTGGCCAGTAGTAACCTTGTCTTAATAATTTGAGAGCCAAGGTTCTACCGCTCAAATGATTTCCGCAGATGCCTTCATGTACTTCTCGAAGCACGTAGTTTGCTGTAGTTGGGTCGAGGCACTTGAGATAGGGGAATGAGAATCCTCATTTGTAAAGTTCTTCCCCCAGTATAACGAAACAAGCGGCTCTCGTTTTCAACTTCCGTGCTTCGGCGAGGTCAATTGGGAGTTCTCCCTTCTTGAGGTACTTTATGTTTGGAGTGAACCAGCATGGTTCGTCTTCCTCGTTGTACTGTACCTCATTGGTTGAAGCTATCTCCGGCTGAGGTGAGGTGAGAAACGTCACCTTCTGGCTTCCGATGCCTGCCATGGAGCTTCCCAACCTAGCTGATTTGTCCGCATGAACGTTACATGAGCGAGGTACTTGTTTAATTTCGTAGCTCTCGAACTTGGATAATAGAGTGTGTGTAAGAGCTAAGTATTTAGCCATGGTGTCTTCTTTGGCCTCGTAAGCTCCGAGTACCTGGTTGACGACGAGCTGGGAATCACTTTGTATTAGGAGCTTACGCGCTCCGGCTGCTAAGGCGAGGCGGATTCCTGCTATCAGTGCTTCATACTCAGCGACATTGTTTGAGGCTGTGAATTGGAATCGTTGAGCATATTCGAACTCATCTCCATCGAGGTTCGTTAGTACGATACCTGCGCCATCTTCTGTGGTAGTGGAAGATCCATCAACGCTGACAGACCAAGTAGGGAGGGAGGTGCTCTCTTCTACTGAGGTCATTTCTACTAGAAAGTCAGCTAATATTTGCGCTTGGATAGCGGGGCGGGGTTTGAATTCTACCCCATATTCACTCAGCTCTATCGCCCATTTGGCTAACCGCCCCGATGTCTCGGGACTCCTTAGTATTTGCTTTAGGGGGGTAATTGGTAAGAACCACCACCTGATGTGATTGAAAGTACGGTTGAAGCTTTCGAGCTGCGTTGATGAGGGCGATGGCGAGCTTCTCCATATTGGTGTAGCGTTGTTCGGCTCCTTGAAGGGTGCGACTAATGTAGTATATGGGCTGGTGGCCTTTTTCTCCATCTCGGATGAGTACTGCGCTGATGGCATCAGCAGAGGTAGCTAAGTACAGGAGAAGGGTGTCTCCGGGCTGTGGTTTTGTGAGTAAGGGTGGTGATGCAAGATATGACTTCAGCTCGATGAACGCCTTTTGACATGCTTCATCCCAATTAAATTTTTTTCCTCCCCTTAAAATCTTGAAGAAGGGGAGAGCCCTGTCCGCTGATCTTGAAATGAATCTATTCAAAGATGCCAGACAGCCGTTAAGGTGTTGTACTTTCTTGATAGATGTTGGTGGAGCCATGGAGGTAATGGCTTCGATTTTTGTGGGATTAGCTTCGATTCCCCGCTGCGAGATCATATATCCCAAAAATTTGCCTCCCCTTACTCCAAACGAACATTTGAGGGGGTTGAGTTTCATCTTATATTTTCGCAGGGTGGCGAAGCACTGATCCAAATCGGTTAAATGGTCCGAGACCTTGACACTTTTGACGAGCATGTCGTCGGTGTACACCTCCATATTCTTGCCGATTTGATCGGCGAACGTTGCGTTCACTAGACGTTGGTAAGTGGCTCCCGCGTTTTTTAACCCGAAAAGCATGACTTGATAGCAGTAGATGCCTTGGTCAGTGACGAAGCTAGCCCTCTCTTGATCTTCTGGGGCGAGTAAGATCTGATTGTACCCTTGATATGCATCGAGGAAGCTGAGGAGCTCGTACCTCGAGGTCGAATCGATGAGTTGGTCGATTCTAGGTAGAGGAAATGGGTCCTTAGGACAAGCTTTGTTGAGGTCAGTGAAGTCCACGCATAACCTCCAATTGCCACCGGGCTTGGGAACGAGTACTACGTTCGACAACCATTCAGGATACTGAACTGGTCGTATATGACCTGCCTCTAGAAGTTTCGCCACTTCCGCCTTGATGTGTTTGTTGCGTTCGGGCCGAAATGTCCACTTCCTTTGTTTGATCGGCTTCAACCTTTTGTCGACGTGGAGCCGATGTAGAGCTACATGAGGGGGAATGCCCGACAAATCTTGAGCTTTCCAAGCGAACACATCTCCATTGTGTCGCAAGAATTTGACTAATTGCTTCTCCATCTCAGGATCTAAATCGGATCCGATGCGTAGGAGTTTGGAATCATCTCCAGGTGTGAGCTCTATGAATTTAAGCTCTTCGACAGCCGCTAGCTTGATGATATCGTCAGGTACACTGATGAGGATTTCTCTATCGTCCTTAATGATCGCATTGACCCATTTCCGTTTGTCGGGTTTTTGGGTGTCGTCTCCCCTTCCGGACGGTTTAGGTTTCTTGGATGGTTCTCGCAGGGCCCTTGCATAGCACTCTCGGGCGAGACGTCGATCTCCAAGTACTTCCCCCGTTCTATAAGGAGTGGGGAATTTCCACTTTTGATGGTGGGAGGAAGGTACTGACTTGAATGTGTGGATTGCGGGCCTCCCTAGGATGATGTTGTAGGGGGACGGCTTGTCGACGATGAGAGATTTGATTATCTTGGTGATTCGACAAGGGTTTTCCCCTAAGGAGATGGGCAATTCCACTTCTCCCATGGATAACACGCCCTCTCCCGTGAATCCTTTTAGGGGCGTGGAGATGGGGCTAAACCGGGCATTATCTATGCCTAGTTGTTTGAAAGGGTGGAAATACATTATGTCGGCTGAGCTTCCACCGTCCACCAATATCTTCTTAACTAGGAAGTTGGCAACTGATGCTGTGATTACTAGTGCATCGACATGATCTTCATCAAGACCTTCAAGGTCCGAAGAGTTGAAAACTATGCTATGATCAGGTCTTCGTATTTGGTAGATAGATGCGGATGAAGAGGCATGCTCTTGATTCATGCGTGCTGACCGAGCGAGGGAGCGTCTTGCATTTTGTGAATCGCCACCCGCCGGTCCTCCAGAGATAAAGGCAATGACTGCCCGAGTGGGTTGATTATCATTGTTATCTTGCTCTCGCCGATGACCCCCATCCTCTCGTCGTTGCGGTTGATCTCGATTGTTATCTCGGCGTGGGGGGTCATCACGACGCTTGTTTCGAGGCTTATCGATGTATTCGCCTAAATGGCCCTGCTTGATCAACCTCTCAATGGCCACTTTGAGTTGTGCACATTCCTCGATAGTATGTCCTTTATCCTTATGGAATCGACAGTAGCGATCCGACTTTTCTCGTTTCGCATTTGGCTGCATAGGGCGTGGAGGTTCTGTTAAACCTCTTTGTTTTATCACATGAATGATTTCAGTGAGGCGAGTGTTTAACGGAGTGAACCTATTGTAGGAGGAAGATGATTGGCCTTGAGGTGGAAGTGGTGGACGTCGATCATCCCGCCTCCTAATGTCCTGACGGTCATCTTTCCTCTTCCTTTTAGGAAGAACATGGGTAGAGGCTTCCTCTATACGTACGTATTTCTCGGCTCGATTCAGCAACTCCTCTAGGTTGCCTGGAGGCCTTCTGGCGATAGATTCTTTGAATCTACCCGGCTTCAAGTTTTGTTGCATAATCCCGGAGAGCATGTCTTGCCCTACACTGGGGACTTCATGGACGGCTTCTACAAAACGCTTGATGTAGTTGCGGAGCGTTTCGTTATCTCTCTGTACTACAGAGAAAAGGTGGGCTGGGGTCTTGGCATACTGCTTGATGACGGCAAATTGATTAGTGAACCGTGTTGACAATCGAGCGAAGGTGTCAATCGATCCTGTGGCTAGAGAGTTGGACGAATTCATAGCTCTCTTGGAGAGAGTGGTGCGGAATATTTTGCACATCGCAGCGTCTGTCGGGCCATACAAATCTGCCATGGCGTTGAATTTCTCTATATGCTCTTGTGGATCAGTGGTCCCTTCAAGTTGAGGTAACCCCGAGATCTTCACTCCTTGAGGTAATACCTCTTTGAGGATGTCGATGGTGAAAGGACTGCGTCTTACTGGGATGGGCATTCTTTTGCCAATTTGATTGTTCGGTTGAGGGAAGGGAATTTGGCGAGACATTCTGCTGTTTACCTCGCCTTCTCCCTCATTAAAGAGATGGACTCTCTGTGGAGACGCATTCCCCCGTGGGGGTGAGCGCTGACGTTGCTGTCTGGGTTGTGCCCCCCTGTGATTGGTGGATAGCTGCCACTCGGGACCGTGGGTCCGAGGTGGAGGAGGAGACACTTATTTGGTTCTGGACTGGCGGTGGTGCCACAGGTTGCACCACAGGTGGAGCTGGTGCTGGTATCGCATTGGGAGCATTTGCTCCCATCGTGGCGATATATTGGGTCACGGCCTCGGTGGCGGCGCGAGTTGAGGCTTCTGCTATCATGCGTTGGAGCGCATCCTGGGTTATTTGAACCGTTCGAGGAGCAGGGAGTGGCGGATCGGCGAGTGATGGGTCCCGAGGGGGGATCACCTGAACCTCGCGAGGCGGATCCGCGGCACGTGGAGGAGGTGGCAAGCCAGAGCCTCCATGGACTGGGAGGTTGTTAGCTGTGTCATTTTCTCCCTGAGCAGACGCCTCAGGAGGATCTTGTTGGCTACGTGATCTGGTTTGCATCGTTCCCACAGACGGCGCCAAAATGATGATGCTAATTACTTAGATCACCTGGGGTAGTGTAGAAAACGAGCTGGGAGAGCAAAGCGGATCAGTAGCGTGACAACTTGATGATCCTGAGGTCCCTGCGAAATGAGCACACGTGAACTAAGTCGGGGGTTGATCCGGCAAAAACCCCTCCGACGCTCAAGTCTGATGTACGGATCGTGGATGTAATAGAGATAATAAAACTCTAGATTACTTGTGCATAATAGAACGTACCTTAACAAACGAGTAAAACATATATTTATAAGACGTTGAGTGGGTTGGGCTTACTTTGTTGGGCCCAAGCCTTATTTTGAAGATGATTGGGCTTTCGTGTGGTGGACCTAATTATTAGGCGAATTAGGGGGGCCGTTGGGTCGGCCCAATTAGGTATATATATATATATATATATATATATATATATATATATATATAGATATATATATATATATATTTGGTTCAAATTGCATTAAACTTTACTTATATTTTCTATAAAAAAAAATAATAGATTTTAACCTACTACCGATGTATTATTTTGAACGGTAAATCTTGTTGGTCAGATTCTGGCCAGCCAGAAAAGGTGAATTTACCAATATATCCTGCATTGTAATTTGACTTTTCATATTGAATTTATTTATTTTCTCTTAATCTCCTGTATATTTTATGTAATCTAGGAAATTAATAAATGTGTTTAGGGGATTGAGGAGCCACCCAAGCAACCCAAACTCCAATTGTAGCTGTAGAAAACTACCGTGGTAATAATAATAATAATAATAATAATAATAATAATAATAATAATAATAATAATAATAATAATAATAATAATAATAATAATAACAATAACAATAACAATAACAATAACAATAACAATAACAATAACAATAACAATAATAACAATAACAATAACAACAATAACAATAAGAACAATAACAATAACAATAATAACAATAACAATAATAACAATAACAATAATAACAATAACAATAACAATAATAACAATAATAACAATAATAATAATAACATTAATAACAATAATAATAATAACAATAATAAGAATAATAATAATAATAATAATAATAATAATAATAATAATAATAATAATAATAATAATAATAATAATAATAATAATAATAATAATAATAATAATAATAATAATAATAATTATAATAATAATAATAATAATAATAATAATAATAATAATAATAATAATAATAATAATAATAATAATAATAATAATAATAATAATAATAATAATAATAATAATAATAATAATAATAATAATAATAATAATAATAATAATAATAATAATAATAATAAAACTGAAATTTAAAATAAATTAACATGTTTATTTAAAAAAAATTATAACTCATTTCAAATTTGAATCGCTTAACTTCATTTATTGACAAGAACATATTTATATTACTATAGTACGATAATTAATAAAGCAAGTTAATATAAAAAAAATATTAATTATTTTACTATAGGACAATTATTGACAAGAATATATTTATAAACTACAAATTATACATGTTGTTTATTTTGACAAGAATATATTATAACTCATTCCAATTAATTTTCCTACATTAAAAAACTACAGATTATGAGTAGAATCAAAATATTATGTTGTGATTTTCCTTTAATACTATTAATCGAATTGACTATTTATAATTAAAGTATAGTCTTTTTTAATTCAATTTAATTATAAAAATAATAAAATATAATTCATTAAAATTGTAAGATTAAATTTGTTAATCCTAAGATTTGAATCAGTTTAAATCAATTTTTTCCAATTCGTAAGCTTTATTCAAGATTTTATTTTGATTATGCTCAACTATTGACAAAGACGTATTAATCAAATTAACTATTTATAATTTAAGCAATATATTTTTTAATTGAATTTTATTACAAAAAAAATAACAAATTTATTTTGTAAAGATCATAAGAATCAATTCGTAAATTGTAAAATTTATTTAATTTTTTTTACATATACATTTTATTCAAATCTTTAAATAGAATCTTAAGATTTAAATCGATTAAGCTCAGGTCCTTTTAATATCGTTGTCTTTATTTTAATAGTTCATTATATTACATTTTTTCAATAATATAACTAACATTATTTAATAATAATGAATATGCTAACTAATAGTCTTTATTTCTTTTTAGGAGAATATACTAATTAATAATATTATTTATTATAATTATTTTACACTTTTAGTTTAAATATATACAAGTTTTGCTAGTTATCAAATAAATGTTTTGCTATGTCACAGTGGTAGAGGTTGCTATCCATTTTCGAGCAACCTGCGTTCGATTCTCGGTCATCGTATTTTTGATTTAAAAATAAAAAATCCGCCATGCATCCTGCTCGAACCCGTCATGACCCGCCCCAGACCGGATCTGCCTCCCGCGGGTTGGGTTTCGGGGGCCACAAAACTCGGGCCAACCATTAAATTTGGAACCAACACCCCATTAAGGGTATAAATGGTATAAAGTTTAAATAAAAAAAAAATAATTAAAAATTAAATTCTGGCCGGCCAGATTCTGGCCATTTAGCATTGTCCTAATTCGAATAGGATATCTCCCTTACAATTTTTACTGAGCAGCCTTGTTTGAGCTCCATTTAGAACCCAAAGTTCTTAGAAACGAGCTTGGGTCGGTCAACTATTTAGCTCATAAAATTACTAAACAATTTGGCGACTCATTAATGAAGATTTGATCATCCCTTTGACTTTGGCGAGTTAGGACTAATGAAATTTCATTTTCACAAAGAAAAAACGGCGCCAACCAACAATCTACATACAATACCTAACGACAAATTACTAAGTACATAATATTAATATTTAGCCCCATGTTCCATTAAATATTTGATTTGAGAAATACCTAATTAACTTTATTATTTGTCCAACTTCAAAGCCAACTATGTGAAATCAATACATGCCGTCAAGCAACTTATTTCAAAACCATATATTAACTAGCCGCATTTTTCATTAATTATTTTAGGGTGAATTACGGATACCGGCCACTGAGGTAAAATTAAATAATTTACAAATATCTGTGGTATTGATGATTATAAATAATCTTTAAAACTAACAGCCTGATATAAACCCTAACCAAATGAATGAAACGTCTAAATTACCCTTTTATGAAACAAATAAATTACAGCTAAATTACGGAACCTCTCAGGTCAGTAAAATATTACATTTTTTGCCCTCCTCGGAGTATATTACATTTACCCCCGAGGGTAGCTTTGTAAACTCATAACGAATATTCGATAGAATCTTCAAGATTATGTTACTCATAATTCTATAAGGGTGTAGCTTTAAGATGGAGAAATAGCTGAGGAGAAAATTTGTAATTACCACAAGTTACTTAGTCTTACCTCAAGAGGGTGTTCGCAATGTATCCATTAGTTTATTAGAAAATATTATCCATTTTTCATCCTATAATACCTCGTATTCTTTTTACGTAAAGGCGTGAATTGCTGAATCTTTCCTTTGCTTTTCTGATTTTTTTAAAAATCCTATATAATTTTTAGTTCTCGTTATAAATATATACTAAAGAAATTAAACAAACAAAATAAAGGATTTAGAGAACAAGTATAGGGAAGATGACTGTTATATTTCTTCTTCTCAACTGTGTTCCATATTTTTACAACAATGTGCTATTTACAGCACTAAGTGATGATCTAAAAGAATGTGGTACAAATTTCATCAAGGCCTTCATACCTACTCTAAATGGACATACATTAATCTAAATACTTAGTCAATGTATTTACAACATTCGCATATTTTTTTTTTTCATATTTTTTTTATATTTTTCAACTCTTTGTGCCATCCGTCATTCTGATTTACGAATATAAAAATAACATAACTTACCCTAAAAAAAGAGGCATTTACATAATAGCCCATGGTGGCCTATTTATTAACAAATAGGTCCATCCAAAAAATATATATACAGAAAATGACATACAAGCCCAAAGGGTCAATAAAAGACAAAAATACATTCTCAAACTTTAATACCCTAACTAGGGCTGGGACTTTGGGATCGGGATCCGGGATCCCGTCCCGTCCCGAATGGAATTTTACTATTTGGGACTAAAACTTCGGGAATTCGGGATTACGGGATTCGGGATCGGGATTAGGAACAAATACGGGATCGGGATCGGGAATTGGTTCAATCCCGATTGGGATATTTTAATCCCGAATTAGGAATTAAGAAAAAAAAACTAATAAAACCACACACACACACACACACACACACACATATATATATATATATATATGAGAAATACAATATAATATATCGTTTCAACTTATTTTTAAAATTTTTAAATTTTATTTGTTCCAAGTTTTGTGGTAAAACTAAATAGTGCAAGAACAATAGTATGTATATAATATATTCAAACTGGTTTAGTGTATAAAATAATACTAATGGAAAAAAAAACAATATTTCTTAGTGTTTTAGGCAAAATATGGGATTCCCGATCCCAATCCCGAATTCCCGAAATATTTAGGGATACCGATATTATCGGGATTTAATAGTATGGGACGGGATTGGGATTTAAAATTTCTATCCCGAATCCCGAAATCCCGATCACGAAAATCCCGAATTCCCGAAATCCCGTCCCGAACTCACCCCTAACCCTAACCCAATTTTGACTGTCGCCTTTACCTGTTGTTTTTTTTTAGGGCAAATGGCAAAAAGGCCCATCACATGGGACTTAAATGCATTTTGGTTCACAAAAAAACAGTCTATCAATTAAGCTCATCCCCATGTCTTTAGTCTAAAATACCCTCAATAATATAATTCTTATCAATTCCACCCATTATACTCTAACTTCCTTAATATTACACATTGACCCCGAATTTAAACAATATATCACATTAACCCCCAAAACTTTTTTTTTTCAGAAAATAATTTTTTTTCTGAAATGTTTTTTTTCCGGCCAGATTCCGGCGTTGACCACCGGAGACCGCCGGTCTCCGGCGTTGACTTTTTTTTTTTTTTTTTTTTCTTTTTTTGAATTGTTTTTCTTAGAAAACAATTATTTTAATTAATATTACTGTCTTGGCTACTAAATTACTGTTTGGGACAGTAATATTATGAATATTATTTTTTCGAACAGTAATATTATTAATATTATTGTCTAAGACAGTTAAATTACTGTTGGAGACAGTAATTTAACATCCAAGGTAGTAATATTAATTAAAATAATTTTTTTTAAGGAAAAAAAAAAAAAAAAAAGTCAATTAACAGTTAAATTACTGTCTCCGACAGTTAAATAACTGCCGTAGACAGTAATTTAGCAACGAATACAGTAATATTAATTAAAAATATTTTTTTTAAGAATAAAAAAGTCAATTAACAGTTAAATTACTGTCTCCGACAGTTAAATAACTGCTGGAGACAGTAATTTAGCAACGAATACAATAATATTAATTAAAATATTTTTGAAGAAAAAAAAAAAAAACAAAAGAGTCAATTAACAATTAAATTACTGTCTTCGACAGTTAAATAACTGCCGGAGACAATAATTTAGCAGCCAAGACAGTAATATTAATTAAAATATTTTTTTTAAGAAAAAACAAAATTATAAAAAAAAAAAAAAAAGTCAACGCCGGAGACCCGGCGGTCAACGGCAGTTGACCGGCCGGAAAAAAATTTCAGGAAAAAAAAATTTCAAAAAAAAAAAAAAAAAAAAAAGTCAACGCCGGTCAACGGCGGCGACCAGCGGTCTCCGGCGGTGGCGGGTCAAAATTGGGGTCAAAATTGAAATTATGATTAAAATTGGTTAATTGATTAAATTGGGCTAAATTGGGGTGTAAATCATGAAATTGGAGTTAAATTGGGTTTCAATGAATTGAGGGTAATTTTGGTATATATAAAAGGATTTTCCTTATTTGCAAATAAGTTTGAATGGACTGGATTTATTTGAAAGACAAAAAAGTTGGATGTCCCTCTTTTAATTAAGTGCCCTTGTCATGGGCCTATTTGCCATTACCCTTTTTTTTTAAACTGTTTTTCTTTCTATGGGAAAAATATTTTTATGCTAACCGGATTCTAAACAATTTTTGCTTGGCAAAAATAGTAATATTAATGTGTTAGAAAGTAATATTAACTATATTCCTGTATAATATAGTAATATTCAAAAAATATATATGTTAGTGTGTAACATAGTAACATTAACAACCATATTACTATGTTACAAAATAATTATTGTTTAACACAATAACATTATTATCTTAACCGGTCAACACACAAATAACGAAAGAAAAAAGTTCCAAAGAAAATAATAATGTCTTACACAATAATATTATAAGTTCGTAGCGCAACAAAATTACTATTAATATTAGGGTAAATTACAACCATATCCTGAGGTATGGTAAAATTACGAAAACCCCCTCCTGTTTGTGTAATTACAACCACCCCCTTAACTATAAAACTTCTTACACGTGCACCCTTGCGGTTTCAAATTTAGTGGAATCTTCGAGATTATATAGAATATTATCACTTTTGTATCCGTTTTATCCCATTCGAACTCTACATTTTGAAGCAAGATGATCATAATATATGTTTTTTGGCTTGTATATATCAGATTGTGGTGCATTAGAAACTGTTTTTTTACACAAAACAAGTACAAATTATAGCATATTCAACGAAATCTAGATGATTATGTTGAATTTGACACCATAAGGGTGGAGGTGTAAGAAAAAATCATAGTTGAAGGGGTTGAGTAATTATCCAAACAAGAGTGTTTTTTTCGTAAATTAACCATACCTTAGGGGTGGTTGTAATTTACCCTTAATATTATACAGTACCATATTTTGAACGAGAAGCCAAACCACTACATCATATTATAAAGGGCGAATGGCAAAAAGGTCCATTCCAAGGGACTTAAATGCACATTGGTACACAAAAAAAAAAACACTGTATTTCAAATACACCAATCCCCATGCCTTTAGTCAAAAATACCCTCCATAATCTAATTTTTGTCAATTCCATCCATTATGCTCTAACTTTCTTAATATTACATATTGACCCGGTTTTAAAAAAATATATCACATTGATCCCCATTTTAATAATTGTTTGAAAAAATATTTATTTTTCTGAAATTTGTTTTTCTCGGCCAGATTCCGGCGTTGACCGCCGGTCTCCAACGTTGGCATTTTTTTTTAAACTTTTTTTTTTTCTGAAATTTCTTTCCGGCCCGTCAACCACCGTTGACCGCGGGTCTCCGGCGTTGACTTTTTTTTTCGAATTTTTTTTCCTTAAAAAAAATATTTTAATTAATATTACTGTATTGGCTGCTACTGTCTCAGACAGTAATATTACTGTTTGGGACACTAATATTATGAATATTATTTTCCCGAACAGTAATATTATTAATATTATTGTCCCAAACAGTAATATTATCGCATGAGAAAGTAATATTACGGTCAGAGACAGTAATATTACAATCAAGCACAGCAAAAATGCAGGCCAAAACGATAAAATTAATTAATACAGTAATATTATTGTCTAAGACAGTTAAATTACTGTTGGAGACAGTAATTTAGCAGCCAAAACAGTAATATTAATTAAAATAATTTTTTTTAAGAAAACAAATTAAAAAAAAAAAAGTCAATTAACATTTAAATGAATGTCTCCGATAGTTAAATAACTGCTGGAGACAGTAATTTAGCGGACAATACAGTAATATTAATTAAAATATTTTTTTTAAGAAAAAAAAGTCAATTAACAGTTAAATTTCTGTCTCCGACAGTTAAATAACTGCTGGAGAGAGTAATTTAGCAACAAATACAATAATATTAATTAAAATATTTAATAAAAAAAAAAATCAATTAACAGTTAAATTACTGTCTCCGACAGTTAAATAATTGCTGGAGACAGTAATTTAGCAGCCAAGACAGTAATATTAATTAAAATATTTTTAAAGGAAAAAAAAGTCAATTAACAGTTAAATTACTGTCTCCGACAGTTAAATAACTGCTGGAGACAGTAATTTAGCAGCCAAGACAGTAACATTAATTAAAACATTTTTTTTAAGAAAAAAAATTATAAAAAAAAAAGTCAATGCCGGAGACCCGACGGTCAACGGCGGTTGACCTACCGTAAAAAAAATTCCAAAAAAAAAAAATGGTCAACGCCGGAGACCGGCAGTCTCCGTCGGTCAACCGTGGCTGACCGGCGGTCTCCGGTGGTGGCGGGTCAAAATTGAAATTAGGCTTAAAATTGGTTAATTGATGAAATTGGGCTAAATTGGGATGTAAAGCATGAAATTGGAGTTGAATTAGGTTTCAATGAATTGAGTTTCAATGAATTGAGGGTAATTTTGGTATATATACAAGGATTTTCCTTATTTGCAACTAAGTTTGAATGAGTTGGATTTATTTAAAAGATAAAAAAGTTGGATGTCTCTCTTTTAATTGAGTGCCTTTGTCATGTACCTATTTGTCATTTGTCCTATTATAAATTGGCAAGAATTCTCAGAAAAGATTGAGTAGATCAAAATACTAACAATATGGAAGTCACTCTCTTGTACGCTTCTCTAGTTGCTATGTTTTTCATCTTACTAATCTTCAAAAGGAAAAAGTATCACAACCTGCCACCAAGCCCAGCCGGAGCACTCCCCATCCTCGGCCACCTCCACCTCCTAAAACCACCGTTCCACCGAGCCTTCCACCGCTTCTCTCAAAAACACGGCCCCATTTTCTCGCTCCGATTAGGCGTCCGCCCCGCGGTGGTGGTGTCATCACCTAATCTAGTTGAAGAATGCTTCACCTCGTCCAACGACATCGTTTTCTCAAATCGGCCGCCAGCTCATGTAAATGAATACATAGGCTACAACCACACCACTATGGCCGGCGTTCCCTACGGCCACCAGTGGCGCAATCTCCGCCGGTTAGGCGCTCAGGAGGTTCTCTCCTCCTCCCGTCTCAATTCTTTCTCTCAGATCAGACAAGAAGAAGTGAGACGAATGCTGCAAAGCATGATCGGAGATATCGATCGTGCAAAAGTAGTGCAACTGAGGCCCAAACTGTTCGAACTTATATTCAATATAATAATGAGGATGCTCGTGGGGAAGATATATTCTACTAGTGAAAATAAAGGGGATGAAAAATTAGGTATCCAGTTCCAAGAGATTGTAAAGGAGGTTTTTAAGGAAGCTCTATCGTCGAATCCAGAGGATTTTTTGCCATTTTTGAATTGGGTTGATTACAAAGGTTTGAAGAAGAAACTTGATGCACTAGGTAAAAAATTGGACGATTTTTACCAGGGTTTATTGGAGGAGCACCGCCATCACAAAACGAATAATACCATTGTTGGACATTTGTTGTCCCTGCAAGAATCGGATCCAGATTTCTACACAGACCAAACCATCAAAGGGTTTATGACAGTAAGAAATTTATGTCCCTTTTTTGGTTCATATGGTTTGAAGAATATTTAATGGTCAGCTAAATACAGCGAATGATCTTAACCATTGATCTACACATAATAACACATTGGTCAGCTTAGTAAATAGTTATTTGTATAGATCTATGGTGCAAGATCACCCAGTGCGTTTCAGGGAGTCTACCATCTCATAGAACTACACCAAATTGAGAAGAAAAAAAATCTTCTTTTTGTATAATTATTTTACCTACTTAGATAGGCTTCCTCTAACATTTTTCCCCTACGGGCCTCAATAGAATCTTTTAACTTCATTCCTTTTAATTTATAATATTAACCCTTTAGCTAGTAGGGTACTACTGTAAGAACTTTTATTATTAGAGCCTAATTATCATATTTTGGATAGTTTAAATATTTAGCTAATTTATAAATGTTGCATAGCTGATTTTTTTCTCTCTCTTTTTCCTATCACGTTTACTTAGCATCCTCTACTCAAACATTGTAGTAATATTTAAAATAAAAATGTCTTGTGTATGTATATCTCTAGTTTCGATATGTTAGACTTTGTTTTCGTAAAATAGCCATGTTATACAACTTTAATCAACGAACCATAATACGCCGAGGCCAAATTTTGAAACCTTTTGATTATTTGTAGAGAAAAATGAATTTTAAAAATTCGCTTGTTGCGGAAAAAGTTTCTATAATATCTATATAAAATTCTAGGAATTTAAAAAATATTGGGGGCAGTCGCCCGACCCTATGCTATTGCTGGCTTCCTGATGGACATTATTAATGTTTACAGAACATGATAATTGCGGGCACCGATACATCCGTTGTAACTATAGAATGGGCAATGTCCCTTTTGCTCAACCATCCAGAAGTACTCAACAAGGCCAAACTAGAGATGGATTCACATGTAGGGAACCAACGTTTGGTGGTGGAACAAGATCTACCTAACCTTAACTACCTTGGTAACATTATTCTCGAGACATTTCGCATGTTCCCTGCGGCACCCTTGTTGGTGCCTCGTGAGTCATCAGCTGACTGTAAGATCGGTGGATACGATGTGCAACGTGGAACTATCTTAATTGTCAATGCATGGGCCATTCATAGGGACCCACGTGTTTGGAAGGAGCCCACGAGCTTCAATCCGGATAGATTCCAAGGAAAAGATAATAATCATGTTGAAACGCAAAAATTAATGCCCTTTGGAATGGGGAGGAGGGCGTGCCCTGGGGCTGGCTTGGAGCACCGAATGGTGGGATTGGGTTTAGGGTCATTGATTCAGTGCTTTGAATGGGAAAGATCGAGTGTCGAGAAAATTGATTTGAATGAAGGAGTTGGTCTCACCATGCCAAAATTGAAGCCACTAGAGGCTCTGTGTAGACCGAGAGAAATTATGCTCAGGCTTCTTCAGGACGATGCCCCTTAAAAATATTCTCTCGCCATATTTAAAAAATGTATCAAAATAAGATTCACATTCAAAGTTTGTGAAGCTACTAACTAGTGAGTGCTCAAATGTTTTTTTACTTGTATAATAAGTATGGGCAACCGCAAGAACGAAATTACGTATACATATATATAATCGATGCTTTGTATTTATATGTTTTCCTCGTGCTACTCCTTCCCGTTATAGGGGTCTTGGGTGGCATTTTTGTAATTCTTGGGGAATTTTCCATCATGAAGTGCTTGGTGAGTGCTTCAAGCACTATACAGTCACAAGTTGTAACAATAATAACATTAATGCACGGACATGTTGACATATATTTTTAAATACAATCTGATTCTTACAAATTCTCTTGATTTTGTACTAAGTACAATTAGTCACATCTTAGAAGCCTCATCATCCAAATTTACAGCTCTATAAATATCTTAAAATATATAACCTATATATATGGGCTCAAAGATCTTTTAAACAAGTTCAATCTCATTCTCTTAAGAATACTCTTGAGGGATGTCATTTTCAAAAGCTAGTAATGATTAATCAGTTCATCAGGTTGTTCGTCAAATTCGATTGCAACAAAGTTCAACATGCTAACAGTGCATTTATGCTCCTCATGGTTGGCAAAAATAGTCAAAATTAACTAAATAGTAAGGTTTAGTTTGATGTTTGGTTAGTTCTATTATTTTACCGGTCTACCCTCCAAAATGATTTTGCCATGGCTTATCTTGGCTAATAGGGAGATAACTAATTGGACCTTGAGAGGTCCAATAAAAGTTTTTTGCTATGACTAGATACATTAATTACACAATTGTCCTTCTAGTTTTCACCTATTTATCACAATGACATATTCAATTATTAAAAAAAATTTATATAAAATAAAAATAAATAAAATTCGAAGAAGGTAAAATCGAATTTTTTATTTTCGAACAAAAAACAAAATTGAAAAAAAAATCAAAAAATATATTTTTCGAAAAAAATATTATTTTTATCGAAAAGAAGTTCGAAAAACATTAAAAAAAAAAAAGGAAAAGAAATTTCAAAATATAATTTTTTTTCCCGAAAAGAATATATTTTTTATTCGAATTTTATTTTCGAAATATAAAATAAATATTGGAAAACCTGAAGAAAAAGAAATTCAAGTTTTTTTTAAAATAACCGAAGTGTTTTTTTAAAAAATCGAAAAATAATAATAATTTTTTTTCCAAAACTAATTTTTTTTTTGAAAAAAAAAATCGAAAATAATTTGTTTTTTCTGAAAAAAAAAAATATTTTTTTTGTTAAATAAAAAAAAATATTGGAAAAACAGAAGAAGACAAATCATATAATTGGGTTGATCCTTGCAATTACTTTTTTTCGAAAAAAGTAAAAAATAACAAAATATATATATTAAAAACAAGAAGAAAAAAGCTGTGTACAATAAGAAGGGCTAATTCGCTCATTTTCATGTAACTGCCTTGATGGTAAGGAAACCAAAAATCAAATACTATTAAATAATTAGGAGATACAATTTTTAAAATGTGATAACAAACATCTTATTAAATAATAAGCCTATTATTTTATACGGAGAATTATCTTATCTTGGCTAAATTTATCTTGGAAACCAAACGAGGTCTAATAGAATAAATACATATAAACAAATGCCAAAAAAAAAACCCAAAAACAAAAACAAATAAGAACAAGCTTGTTCAACCTCGACGAAAGTTCTTGAAAGGAATATCTTTCCTAGGTGAAAGAGGGGCATAATTATAACAAAAAAGGGCTCCTCGAATTATCAAAAGGCTCGAAACTAGCACGAGACGAGAGACAAAGTACAAAAACATCAAAACAATTATGCGTTGTTTACTATCATTGATCCAAACAACACCAAAGATAAGGATGTTGGATCATTAATCCAACATTAGATTTATATGTGAAATAATTATGCGTTGTTGACTGTCATGCTATGATAAGCCCGGTAAAAGTGATTTATCGGTTTTAAGTAATTGGGCTCTAAATGTGTCGAATAGGATGTGAACCTTCTACGTGTTGAGGTAAATGAGATAGTTTTATTTTATTGATGGTCCCTAGGTTACACGATGTACCGTTTTCATTCTCTTCTACCCCATCCAGAGAGAGAGAGAGAGAGAGAGAGAGAGAGAGAGAGAGAGAGAGAGAAGGATTTCTTATCTTCCATCGTGCTAATCTAGAAGACCACAAACTTGATCAATTTCATGGAGCCATGTATGCGCTTCCGCCTTTGATCAATTGTTATTGATGATTTAAGCATTTTGCTATTTCAATTATTATTTGTACATGTTCTAACAAGTGGTATCAGAGCCACATGCCTCGAATCATCGAGAATTTTGAATTTATGAATTCTCGTGACTTTGAAATTGTTTGGTTCTGTCTTCATGAATTGTTGGTTGTATATTGAAGTTCCTCAATACGTGGTTATTATGTTGGTTGTTTGATATGAATTCAAGTATTTTGGATTCATCTGTCTATTGCTACGGTTCTGCTTCAATTATTTCTTCCCAAATTTGTTTGATTTTTTTTTTTTTTTTTTTTAGGTTACGGTCTTGGGCCAATTGGGGAAGAGGGTGTTCTGGAAGTTTTTTTTAGGACTGAATTGAACATTCTGAATAACTTCAATTTAGGGCTTATGAAGATTCAGGGGTCATTCTGTATTTTTTTTCAAACTTTTAGTGTCTGTTTCAAAAAAAAAAAAAAAAAAAAAACCTTTTTTATTATTATTATTTTTTAAATTTTAAATCTATAAATCCTGGTCCTCGTATATTTTTTGAAAATCTTGAATGTATATGGAATTAATTTAAGGTCCAACATGAAATAAAGCTCTAAATTTTGGAATAATTCTAAATTCGAATATTGGACTAGTTTATGTATTTCAGAATAAATTAATTGAAGCAGCATCTCGCCTAAGTGAGCTCTCATGTGAATATTAATCTATTTTGAAATACAATAGGTTTTGTACTTATAAATATGTGGGAGTTGTACAGGCCCTAATGAAGGACAATATTTCATATATAATTATATATATGTGCACTTGAAGTAATGAACGCGTGATGATTATTTTGTTTCTTTGCATATGAATAATAGTTTGGCCCTAAGGTAGAATTATTATTTGATATGCTCTTATTGTCAGTGTTCAATTTATGTGCTAGGATATCACTTGCTCGTTAATATTGTTGTCCATAGTCAAAGTGTTGATGGAGTGTCCAATATCCTATGATGGGGTTTACCTCTATTTGAATTTCTTCTTCTTATTATTTTTATTATTTTGTTTTCTTATGTGAGCTTATTTGAAAAATTCAGCCATGAGTTCTCTTGCCAACATTAATTCAATACCTATGCTGAATGGTTCTAATTTTAAGTCATGGGTGATACGCGTTTTCCTCACGTATAAATTACTGCAAGTATACAGTATCGCATTTTGCAGAACAGTGGTTCCGGATATCGATCCACAGGGACCTTGTAGATTCACATGCTGAGTAGTGTAATTATATTATCGTTATATTATCTAGCCGATCGTAAATATTTGGAATTGTGAGAAACCCTAATTTGAAAGCATGCAAGATCGTAAACATGCAAATATAGAATGTACGTAAATAAAGTAACGACAACTCAACGCGGGGGGGACTTCGATTTAAAGGGGACTTCTAGGGCCAAATCCACCTATGTATAATCAATAACGATCTACAAATCCGTTATCTAATGTCACATTCCTATTCGTTAACCCAGACGCTAATGTACTCTAACCCCCGTCTCCAGTGTAGTTAGAGTCTACCCACAGGTCCGACGTCTCCGTTCAGAACCTGCTATTAAGAGAGCATTTAGGTCAAGTCCTTAAGGGCTACCCGAAGTGCATCACGTCTCCGTTTCCACACCCCGAGCTATGTTTTCCTAACTTCAAACAAGAAATCCTCTCTCGAGTTCATTCCTATTTAATATCAATCTGAGAGCTGATCAACACAATCAGAAGCATTTAATGCAGGAAAACATAAACGAAATCAAAACACGACAAATAGATAGCAGAAATGACGATCGAAATCAATATATACAAGGCTTCATTACCCTAGAAGAAAATGTTCTTAGTTCATAACAAACATAGTATCAAAAGAATGTACAAAGGAAATGAAGAACAAAACGTAAAGAAATTGCGTAAGAAAAACCCAAGTCGGAACCCCCGTTGATGATTCCCGCGAAGAACTGTCGAAAACCGTAAAAAGTCGAAGAAGAACGAAGAGTGAGGGCTTGCTTCTATTTATAGTAAATTGCAAAGCTTCCTCAAGAAGCTTTGCTTTTTAAAATATCTGCCCTCGAAAATCGTGCCAGATCGCGATCCAATAAAGTCAGATCGCGATCTGGCTTCTCGAAAAAACGTGAACCGCCATCCCAGATCGCGATCTAGGAAGTGCGGATCGCGATCTGCCCCAAAATCACGATGCTACTGGAATTTGTCACCAGATTGCGATCCGACTATCCTGGATCGCGATCTGGGTCTGAACTTGCTTGCTACTGGAATTTGCATCCAGATCGCGATCCGACTTTCCTGGATCGCGATCTGGGTCTTAATGACCACTTTCTCAGCTTGAAAAATCGGTTTCGCTTCCAAATGGCTTCGACTTGGCAACAAAAGCTAACAAAACCTAAAAAAGGAAATAAAACAAGAAACGCAATAATATATACAAATAAAGCCGAAACTCGGACGAACGAAGACCAAAACTCAAAGATTTGATAAGCAAAAATCGTGCAAAACGAACACTTATCACACCCTCAAACTTAGATCTTTACTCGTCCCGAGTAAATCAAAACGAAACTACAACGAAAATGAAATAAAAACAACAAACTAAACTAGGCCACTAACGTAGGGAAACACGATTGCATTTAGCGTATGCAACAAGCCGTTGAACCCCTGGATACCCCCAAAGGACGAGTTGTGTCTCGTGAGGGTTTTCAGACAACACACCCACAAAGTTGCCGGATTGGTCAAAGCATTGCAATTAATTCGAAAGATAAAACGAGCTAGATAACCTAAAATCTCATAATGGCCCATGGCTTTAAGGTATTCGACTTTCCTACCGACGCAATTAGTTGTTTCTACACCAAAATGAAAGATAGACTCAAGAATCCGTAATTAAACAATAAACACAATCATCGAGGGTTTTGAGTAGAAATGCGGGTGAAAAGTAAGTTTTGATTCTGAAATTCAAAAACTCGAGTTGGGCATAAGTAGGTCTTTTTATTCAATAAGAAATGACAACAACGATATATTGTGATTTTCATCACAACTTTCTTCTTTCTCTCTTCTTTTTTTTTTTTTTTTTTTTTTTTTTTTTTTTTTCTGACGACAATAAACGTAAAGACCATAGATAGACTTTTTAGCCAACAACTGGAAATCGTGAACACATAATTCAATTCTAACTCGCCCCCCCACACCTCAGACTATTATACCCCTCAGAAAAGTGCGCTCAAGCTTAATCGGAAAGGATTCGAAAGGCTATCCACACAAGTTGCAAAAACGCAGTCGGAAGGTTCATCTATAATTAGCCGGTTATCCATAATTTCAATTTTAAAATCAACTAGCCCATCTACTAATTCATTAATTGCTTTGCTTCAATAGAACCCGGAAATGCAACTTACACTCGATCCTAAATGAAATGCACGCGACAAACAAAACACAATTACGAGAATCGAAATACAAAAACGAACTAAATTATATGATATGCATGCAAAAGACCAAATCAAAATAAGATAAATAAAATGAAATAAAATCAAAGTCTAGCAAAGATACATCGTAAACGAAATATCAATCCAAACAAAATAAAAACAAACAGGATCAGCACACACCACCCTCAAACTTAAATTCTAGCATAGTCCCTATGCTCAAAAGCAGAATAAAAAATAAAAGGGATAGAAAACACAACGTCCCCTAGTTGTCTTGATCGTCCTTGTTGGCTCCTCCCTCCTCTTCCTGTCGTCCCCGCTCGTGCTCCTCCCAGGCCTGTGCCACCAGTGTAGTGGCTGCCGCTTGTGCTGGTTCGTCGGCGGCGGAGGTTGATGCTCCATCATATCGAGGCCGTGGTGGGAACGGCCGTGGCTCGACAATATCATTGGTCCTGCACTGAAGCGCTCCAGCCATGGCCTTCATCATTTTCTTGAACCATCCTACATTTTCCTCCATAACCTCCATCCATTGGCCGACCTACTCCGGGAGCTGTGGTTCTGCTTCTTGTCTGCCTCTTCTGCCCCTTTGTTCGGGTCGAGCTGCATGAACACCTGAGGGACCTGCATCTGGTAAGTCTGAGTCGCCCTCGCCCAGGGGTCCACTCACTGGCTGGAGCTTGTGGTAAGGGAAGATAGGCTGTGGTGACCTGGTGAGCCGGTCATCAGCGTATGTGGGGACCCCTGCACGATCACACAGTGTAGTGATAAGGGAATGGAACATCAGACCTAGAGAGGTATCACCTAAGCATCGTCGGATCTCAGCGTGTATTATCGCACCCACATTCACAGGTGTCCTCCTCATAATGGCATACATCAGTGTAAGACGTGGGGCATAGGTCTTGGCCGTCGACTTTGTGGGCATGAGCCTGCTACTGACGAAGTACATCCATACCTTCGCTTCTCTTGAAAGTTCCCCCCGACGGAACCAATGCTCTCCTCGTTTCCACTTCGAACCCCTAGGGCAAAGAGTCTGAATCAGCTCCTCATAGGTCGTTGCCATCTTCAGTTGTTGAAACGGCTCGGTCGGGACTTCGGGTATGTGGAAAAAATTGTTGATTGTAGCGGCGTCATAGTGCACCTCTTTGTCTCGAAGAACGACCACCGACCCCGCGTGAAAACCGGCATTGGCGTAGAAAAGCCTCACAAGATTCTCGTTGTAGTCCTCCGGTCGTTTGGCCAAGTACTTCCATTTTCGACGATCAAAGTTTGTTATGATCGATTCTTTTTCCATGCCATAGATATCTAATTCCCTTTCTGGAACAAACGGTCGGCTATGGCGACGTATGAATTCTCTCTTGGCCTCGACGTTCACGTACAAAAACTCATCTCCCGGTTCGAGGACTACGTGGTCAAGGATGGTGTGTTGATTAGCACGGGAGCCCATCTCAAGTTGCACGTTTCCCGTGCGTGGGGTTTGTTGCTCTTCCGGCACCTGAGATGGTGGTGGTGCGCTCAAAGTGCCTTCTTGGCTTCCCGTGCCTCGAGAAGCTGCCTTTTTCTTCGGTGCGGCTTTTCCCTTTGCCGGAGCCTTCTCCTTGGGTTGGGCTTTTTTTGTGGTTTCGCCCGTCTTTAAGAGTTTCTTGGCCGGCGACGTCATTTCGCTCGAATTTGTGCGAGATGGAAGGTCGAAAGCTTTTGGAAGTTCGTTCGGGAATTTTGTCGAACACTTGGCGTGCCCAACTTGGTAAGCCCTTTGGTTTCCACCGGTTGTTCGGTACATATCCCTCCTACATCAATCACAACACCCAAGTGAGAATCCACCACTACATACAACAATAGGTAGCTAAACAATCAACCCAAGTCATTCAAATTTTTATTTTATCCTTCATTTCGAAATTAAGAACAATAGGGCAATTCCTATATCTAAACATTGGTTCACCCGCAAATTCATGTTTTGAATCCCAACACCAAGTACAAAATCTCGTACTAGCATACACAATTAACAAACAAGGGGAAAAATCATGAAATTTTGGGGAAATTGGAAAGAATTGAAGAAAATAAAAGAAATGAGGACTAGATTTAAAATTTACCTTTTCTTGAAGATTCACCCACAAATTCTTGGAGTAAATGTGCAAATCGTGAATTTGTGATGTTCAAGTGTGTGATTGATGTGCTTTTTATGAAAGAAATTGAAGATTTTGAAATTGGGGAGGGGTTAGGGTTTGGAATTAGAAAAAGGGGAATAAGAAAATGAGGGGGGGGGGGGGGGGGGTTGTGCCTTATGAACTGTTTTTCGACCCCAGATCGCGATCCACAATGCCCGGATCGCGATCTGGAGACTTACCTTGCAGCTTCTGGAAAAAGGCCCAAGATCGCGATCCGACTTACCTGGATCGCGATCCGGCCCTTAAAATCGCAGTTTCTGGAAAAACGTCCCAGATCGCGATCCGACTTACCTGGATCGCGATCCGGGCCCAAAATTGGTGGCTACTGGAAAAACACCCCAGATCGCGATCCGACCTACCTGGATCGCGATCCGGCCCAAAATTCGCTGCTACTGGAAAAACACCCCAGATCGCGATCCGACTTACCTGGATCGCGATCCGGGACACCTAAAACCTGCCAATACGAAAATTTAAATGGGTGAGATAGAGATGTTGAACCCTAAAATATAAAAATGCACGAAAATGCAAAAAAATAAAAACGAAAACAAGATCAAAAGGAAAATGACAGATAATGAGCAACAATGGGGTGTCTCCCATTTAGCGCCTGTTTTACAGTCGACGGCTCGACTTCTTTTGGATTTATTGGGAGAAAATTAGTGCGACATGCTCCACTTCTTCGGGAGCACCATTCAGGTAGTAATGCTTAACTCGTTGCCCATTCACTTTGAACGACGGACCGTCTCGTCCTCGTATTTCGATTACTCCTTGTGGGGTTGCGCTCAGGACTACGAATGGTCCTGACCAACGGGACTTGAGCTTTCCCAGAAATAGTCGTAGTCGAGAATTGAATAGCAGGACTTGGTCACCTGCCCGGAACTCTCGCTTTGTAATTCTTTTGTCATGCCACTTTTTCGTCTTTTCTTTGTAAATCTTGGCATTTTCGTAAGCATCATTTCTGAACTCCTCCATTTCGTTGAGTTGAAGCAATCGACGATCGCCGGTAGCTGTTTGATCGAAATTGAGCTTTTTGACTGCCCAATAAGCTCGGTGCTCCAATTCCACTGGCAGGTGGCACGCTTTCCCATACACGAGTTTGTACGGAGACATCCCAATCGGTGTCTTGAATGCGGTTCGATAGGCCCAAAGTGCATCATCGAGCTTCAATGCCCAATCTTTTCGGTTCGTGCTCACGGTCTTCTCCAGAATCTGTTTGATTTCTCGGTTTGACAACTCAGCAAGGCCATTTGTCTGTGGATGATAGGCTAGCCCAATTTTGTGTCGGATCCCCAACTTATTCGTGAGATTAGTGAGCAGTTTGTTGCAGAAGTGAGATCCTTCATCGCTAATGATCGCCCTGGGTGTCCCAAACCTTGAGAATATGTTCTTGTGGAAGAATTTGAGGACCGTACGAGCATCGTTGGCTGTGGTGGCAATTGCTTCGACCCATTTGGACACGTAGTCCACGGCAAGCAGAATGTATAACTTCCCGTTCGAAGAAGGGAATGGTCCCATGAAGTCTATGCCCCAAAAATCGAAAAGCTCCACCTCTTGCATGTTGTTCAAAGGCATTTGGCTTTTGTTGGATAGGTTCCCTGTTCGTTGGCATCGATCACATCATTTCACGAACTCGTAACTATCTCGGAATAGGGTTGGCCAAAAGAAGCCTGACTGCAGAACCTTGGCGGCTGTGCGAGATTCCCCGTGATGCCCGCCACAAGGTGAAGAGTGGCAATGTGTGAGAATCTCACGTACTTCTGTTTCCGGAACACATCTTCGGATGACACGATCGGGGCCGGTTCTGAAAAGCAATGGCTCGTCCCAAAGATAGAAACGACTGTCGTGAAGGAATTTTTTCTTTTGATGATAAGAAAGATCGTCAGGAATGATTCCACTGGCCAAGAACTTGGCCACATCAGCATACCACGGAGTGTGAGTACTAATGGCGAGCAGTTGCTCATCTGGGAAGGATTCCTGAATATTTCCTTCGGCTGGAACTTCTTCTAGTATTAGTTTGGAAAGATGATCTGCTACCACATTCTCGCTCCCTTTTTTGTCTCTGATTTCCAGGTCGAACTCCTGGAGTAGGAGTACCCATCTGATGAGTCTGGGCTTGGCGTCCTTCTTTGCGAACAAGTATCGAATAGCTGCGTGGTCGGTGTAAATGATCACCTGAGACCCCAAAATATACGGTCTGAACTTGTCAACAGCATAAACGACAGCAAGCATTTCCTTTTCGGTCGTTGAATAGTTCTTCTGTGCCTGGTCAAGTGTACGACTCGAATAGTAGATGGCTTTGAAGATTTTGTCCCTCCTTTGTCCCAATACTGCACTTACGGCATAGTCGCTCGCATCGCACATGATCTCGAATGGTTCCTCCCAATTGGGAGTAATCATAATCGGTGATTGGGTCAGCTTCTCCTTAAGAAACGTGAAAGCCTGCAAACAAGCAGAATCAAAATCAAAGACAGCTTCCTTCTCAAGCAAATGACATAATGGTTTTACTATTTTCGAAAAATCTTTAATGAATCTACGGTAAAACCCAACATGCCCTAAAAAACTTCTAACTACCTTGACATCCTTCGGTGGAGGCAATTTTTCAATCGTTTCGATTTTTGCCCTATCCACCTCAAGACCCTTTTTCGAGACCTTGTGACCTAGAACAATACCTTCACGAACCATAAAATGACATTTTTCCCAATTTAAAACAAGGTTCGTTTAAGTACATCTTTTCAAAACAAGTTCTAGATTGTGTACACAATGATCGAAAGACGATCCAAACACAGAAAAATCATCCATAAACACCTCAAGAAACTCTTCTACCATATCGTGAAATATAGACATCATACATCGTTGAAAGGTAGCAGGCGCATTACACAAACCGAAAGACATCCTACGAAATGCAAAAGTACCGTAGGGGCAAGTAAAAGTAGTTTTCTCTTGGTCTTCCGGGGCGATTGAAATTTGATTGTACCCCGAATAACCATCAAGAAAACAGTAGTACTCGAAACCTCCTAGCCTGTCTAGCATTTGATCGATAAAGGGAAGGGGGAAATGGTATTTTCTAGTGGCTGCATTCAATAATCGGTAATCGAAGCATACACGCCACCCAGTGACTGTTCTAGATGGAATAAGTTCATTTTTGTCATTCACAATAACCGTCATCCCACCCCTTTTTGGCACAACCTGCACCGGACTGACCCACGGACTGTCAGAAATTGCATAAATCATACCAGCGCCTAACAGTTTTAAGACTTCTTTTTTGACTACCTCTTTCATTGACGGGTTTAACCGCCTCTGAGGTTGGACTCTCGGTTTATAGACGTCTTCCATTAGAATTTTGTGTTGAACAATAGACGGGCTAATTCCCTTAATATCCTCAATAGACCAACCTATAGATGACCTATATTCTCTAAGGACCTCCAGCAGTGTGTTTGTTTCGGACTCGCTCAAACTAGAAGAAATAATCACCGGATAAGTCTTGTCTGCTCCAAGAAAAGCATAACAAAGATAATCCGGTAATTGCTTCAATTCCAGTAAGGGGGCCGTTTTCACACTAATTGGTATCTCGGGGACGATCCCTACCTCGTCTATGCCTAAAATCTCGGCACACTCAAGAAACAACACACAATCAAGCACATCATTTTCAATAGGAGTTTCAGGGGAGGCAGAATGCAAATCAATAGAGTTAACAATGCAGTGCTCAACAGAATCACATAATTCATACAAATCAAAAAAGGAGGAAACACAGTCCTCGATAACGTCTATTCTACTGCAATGCTCAACATGCTCAGAGTGTTTAAATGCATCTGTCAAATTAAAAACAACTTCTTCCCCATTTACCCTAAGCATTAAAGATCCTAATTCCATATCAATCATCGCCTTACCAGTGGCTAAGAATGGACGACCTAAAATGATTGGTGCTTCATCATCTTCAGGCATTTCAAGTACCACAAAATCAACAGGCAAAATGAATTTATCTACTTTAACTAGCACATCTTCTACAATCCCATCGGGATATTTCAATGAACGATCAGCTAATTGTAAAGTCCTGCGAGTGCGGTTCAAATTTCCTAAGCCCAGTTTTAGAAACACAGACATAGGCATCAAATTAATACTTGCCCCCAAATCACATAAAGCTTTATCGAAAGTAGAATTGCCAATAATACAATGAATAGTGTAACTCCCTGGATCTTTCATTTTCGGTGGTAGATTCGACTGAAGAATGGCACTGCAAGTTGCCGTGAGTGTCACTGGTATGTCTTCTTCGATCCGAATTTTCTTGGATAGGACTTCCTTCATAAACTTGGTGTAGTTTGGCATTACCTCCAAGGCTTCTGCAAAAGGGATGTTGATTCGAATCTGTTTGATCCTTTCAATGAACTTCTTCAATTGATCCTTGAACTTCTTCTTCTTCTGTCTTTCTGGAAAAGAAATAGGAGTTATCATAAGAGGGGGATTATCAGGAAAAGAAATGTTATTGGGCTTACTAGCCTCTTTTGTACTACTCCCTGAAATGGTGATTTCCGGCTCGACCGGGGTCGGTTGTACAGCTGGCCTTGGTGACTCGTCTGTCGGATAAGGAGGATCGGTCATTTGCAAACCACTTCGGGTGGTTATGGCTTGACAACTTTCTTTTGGATTGACTTCGGTATTGCTCGGAAATCCACCCTTTGCCATTGTGGACATGGATTGGGCGATTTGTCCTATTTGCTTCTCCATGTTCTTCATTGTTGATTTCAGGCCCTCCATTTCCTGTTCTTGTCGGTGAAGACGCTCGTCATACGTTGGCCCTCGTTTCTTTCTTTGATGGTTGAAATCGGGAGGTGGTTGTAGAGCATTCTTTGGATTGGCATAGGAGAAGTTCTCGTGATTCCGAATTCCCGGGTGGTAATGAGTAGGGGTTTGGTTCTGATTGTTGGTTCCCCGGAAATTGTTGAATCGGTAGTTCATAAAGTGTGCCTGCTCCCAATCGTCGTTGGTGGCTTGTGAAGTACTTGCTGCTGCTACTCGTTCGGTCTGTGGCCCTCGAACTGATAATTGGGCGACCTGATTTGATAGAGTAGCTAATTGTGCTGAAACTGCGGCTAAAGGATCGAGTTGGTGGACTCCGGCCACCTTTTGTACACCACTCCGTTCGGACGGCCAATGGTAAGCATTCTCACACATTCGCTCGACAATGTCTCGAGCGTCTGTGGGAGTCTTGTTTTGCAATGATCCACCTGAGGCAGCATCGACTAGAGATCGGGCTGGTTGATCGAGCCCATTGTAGAATAACTCCATTTGATCCCACGGGTTGAATCCGTGTTGAGGGCATTGTCGTAATAAGTCCTTGAATCTCTCCCAAGACTCGTGCATCGGCTCTTGACTCATCTGTCTGAAGTTGCCTACATCTCTTCGTAGTTGTGCGGTCTTCGAGGGTGGAAAGAATCGTGCTAGAAAGGCTTGTGATAATTCTTCCCAACAGGTGAGTGATCCTGGATTAAGACTCAGAAGCCAACTCTTCGCTTTGTCTCTGACAGAAAATGAGAATAGCTTCAACCGAATGGCATCATCAGAAACGCAGTTAACTTTGATCGTGTCACAAATCTCCAAGAAATTGGCAAGATGGAGATTCGGATCCGCAGTGGCTGCTCCGGAGAATTGGTTCGCCATGACCATGTTGATTAGCCCCGTCTTCAGCTCGAAGTTTTTTGCGGCTATCGTCGGTTTCCTGATTCCCGAATAATTCTCATTCACAGCTGGAGTTTGGTATTCTCGCATTGTTCGCTCGGGTGGTAGGTTCGGTCTTGGCTGCTCGTGATCTCGTCCTGGCTCTCGGTCGTACTCAAAGGCCAGGTGCTGTGGATTTCCTTGATCTTCGGCCATTGGTTCACTTTGTTGGTTGCGCGTGGCCCTTAGTCTACGAAGTGTCCTTTCAATCTCGGGATCGTAAGGTATGATTTCCAAATTTCGACGCCTGGGCATAAAGCAGGTAAATAGCTAAAGTAATAGTCAGACAATTGGTAACACTATCAACAAAGATAAAATCAAATTGGTCCCCGGCAACGGCGCCAAAAACTTGACACGCGTTTTCCTCACGTATAAATCACCGCAAGTATAGAGTATCGCATTTTGCAGAACAGTGGTTCCGGATATCGATCCACTGGGACCTTGTAGATTCACATGCTGAGTAGTGTAATTATATTATCGTTATATTATCTAGCCGATCGTAAATATTTGGAATTGTTAGAAACCCTAATTTGAAAGCATGCAAGATCGTAAACATGCAAATATAGAATGTACGTAAATAAAGTAACGACAACTCAATGCGGGGGGGACTTCGATTTAAAGGGGACTTCTAGGGCCAAATCCACCTATGTATAATCAATAACGATCTACAAATCCGTTATCTAATGTCACATTCCTATTCATTAACCCAGACGCTAATGTACTCTAACCCCCGTCTCCAGTGTAGTTAGAGTCTACCCACAGGTCCGACGTCTCCGTTCAAAACCTGCTATTAAGAGAGCATTTAGGTCAAGTCCTTAAGGGCTACCCGAAGTGCATCACGTCTCCGTTTCCACACCCCGAGCTATGTTTTCCTAACTTCAAACAAGAAATCCTCTCTCGAGTTCATTCATATTTAATATCAATCTGAGAGCTGATCAACACAATCAGAAGCATTTAATACAGGAAAACATAAACGAAATCAAAACACGACAAATAGATAGCAGAAATGACGATCGAAATCAATATATACAAGGCTTCATTACCCTAGAAGAAAATGTTCTTAGTTCATAACAAACATAGTATCAAAAGAATGTACAAAGGAAATGAAGAACAAAACGTAAAGAAATTGCGTAAGAAAAACCCAAGTCGGAACCCCCGTTGATGATTCCCGCGAAGAACTGTCGAAAACCGTAAAAAGTCGAAGAAGAACGAAGAGTGAGGGCTTGCTTCTATTTATAGTAAATTGCAAAGCTTCCTCAAGAAGCTTTGCTTTTTAAAATATCTGCCCTCGAAAATCGTGCCAGATCGCGATCCAATAAAGTCAGATCGCGATCTGGCTTCTCGAAAAAACGTGAACCGCCATCCCAGATCGCGATCCAGGAAGTGCGGATCGCGATCTGCCCCAAAATCACGATGCTACTGGAATTTGTCACCAGATCGCGATCCGACTTTCCTAGATCGCGATCTGGGTCTGAACTTGCTTGCTACTGGAATTTGCATCTAGATTGCGATCCGACTTTCCTGGATCGCGATCTGGGTCTTAATGACCACTTTCTCGGCTTGAAAAATCGGTTTCGCTTCCAAATGGCTTCGACTTGGCAACAAAAGCTAACAAAACCTAAAAATGGAAATAAAACAAGAAACACAATAATATATACAAATAAAGCCGAAACTCGGACGAACGAAGACCAAAACTCGAAGATTTGATAAGAAAAAATCGTGCAAAACGAACACTTATCAATGGGAAGAGAATCTTCTTATTGTTCTTGGAGTCCATGACTTTGACCTTGCGTTAAGGGCTGATTCTCCTCCACCTCGTACGGATAAAAGTACCCCTGATGATAAAAGGGATATAGAAAGGTGGGAGAAATCAAATCGCATGTGTTTGATGATAATGAAGAAGGCTATTCTAGAAGCATTCATGGGCACTATTTCTGATAGTATAACTACAACACTATTTCTGATAGTATTACTACAGCAAAAGGTTTCCTTTCCTTGCTGATATTGAAAAGAGGTTTGTCAAGAATGAAAAGTCTGAAATGTATACACTCTGGCAAAGGTAATGTCAGGGAGTACATTGTTGAAATGTCTCATCTTGCTTCCAAATTAAGGGCACTTAAGCTTGAACTTTCAGAGGAATCGCTTGTGCGTTTGGTTCCAATATCACTTCCTCCTCAGTTTAACCAGTTTAAGGTGAGCTATAACTGTCAGAAAGAGACTTGGTTTCTGAATGAGCTCATCTCACACTGTGTTCAGAAAGAGGAAAGGGTGAAGCAAGATAAGACAAAAAATGCTCATTTGACATCTACTTTTAAGGGTAAGGGAATGAAAAGAAATAAGGATACTCCAGTTGCAATTACTGCGAATCCAACACCACAGAAGAAACAAGATAAGAAATTGGATGATCCGGAGAACAATGGATGTTTCTTTTGTGGAGTTGAAGGGCATGTAAAGAAGCACTGCTCAAACTATCATGCTTGACGTGCTAAGAAAGGTAAGCCTCTTAATTTGGTTTGTTATGAGGTTAATTTAATTTTGGTTCCTAGACACACTTGGTGGATAGATTCTGGTGCAACCGCTCACATCAGTGTGTCTATGCAGGATTGACTTCATTGTCGAAAGTCAACTGATGGTGAAAGATACATCTACGTGGGTGATGGCAAGACAGTTGAAGTAGAAGCAATAGGGAAATTTAGATTATTATTAAAGACTTGATTTTATTTGAATCTTGATGAAACATTTTATGTACCGTCTTTTAGAAGAAATTTAATTTATGTTTTTGCTTTGGACAAACTTGGTTACACTTGTTCTTTTGGAAATAAAAAATTTAGTTTGTTTTATGATTCAAAACTGGTTGGGTCTGGTTCTTTGTCTGAATATGATAATCTTTATTCTATTGAAAGTATTGCTTCATTTGGAGAGTCTTTTTACTCCACTTCTCGAGGTGTCAAAAGAAAATTAACCATTGAGAATTCAGCTGCATTATGACACAGATGATTACGTCACATCTCCAGGCGGAGAATTGAAGCCTTGTGTTAAATCAAATTCTCAATCCCTTGGACTTCACAGATTATGATACTTGCATCAATTGTATCATGGGAAAACAAACCAATATCAAGAGATTTGAAGCCAATAGGTATTCAGAATTCTTAGAAACTTATACATACGAACATTTGTGGACCATCTTTGACAGCTGCTTGGAATGGTCAACAATACTTTATAACGTTCATAGACGACTATTCTCGATATGGCTACATTTACATTCTTAAAGAAAAAGTGCAATCACTAGACGTGTTCAAAAATTTTAAAGCCGAAGTTGAGAATCAAGTTAGGAAATAGATCAAAAGCGTTAGGTCTGATCGTGGTAGCGAATACTACGGTAGATATGACGGTTCAGGTTAAAAACGTCTAGGGTCTTTTACTAGGTTCCTAGAGGAATGCGGTATCATCCCACAGTACACGACCCCTGGTTCGCCCACTATGAATGGTGTCGCTGAAAGACGAAATACAATGCTTAAAGACATGGTAAGAAACATGATTTGTCATTCTTCTTTACCCTCTGGGGAGAAGCACTTAAGACAACAACTTATATCCTTAATAAAGTTCCAACAAAGGCAACTACTAAGACCCCTTATGAAATTTGGACGGGTAAGAAGCCTAGTCTAAAACATTTGCACATTTGGGGATGTCCAGCTGAGGCAAGGCCTTACAAGCCAAATGAAGGAAAACTGGACTCTAGAACAGTAAGTTGTTTCTTTATTGGATACGCTGAAAGATCACAGGGTTACAAGTTCTATAATCCCAAAAATAAGTCTATTTTCGAATCAGGTAATACTCGGTTCCTGAAGATTTTGAGTTTGCAAGGGGAGATAGAACTAATGACTTTGTCTTTGAAGAGGAATTCGTTGAAATTCCCACAAGTGTTGTTGACCTTAGTTAGGATTTACCTTCTAACTCTGTTCAAGACACAATAAACCAAGACAATATCCAAATGCCTCATATTGAGGAAACTCCAATAGAACAAACTCTACCATCTCAACAACCTATGCCATTAAGAAGATCCACTCGAGAGAGAAGAAACACAATGACAAATGATTACATTGTGTTTCTGCAAGAACATGAGATCAACATCGGAGTGATGGAAGATGATCTAATCAAATTTCGTCAAGCCATTGAAAGTCCAAACTCTCAAAAGTTGGTTAATGCCATGCATGAGAAGATTAAGTCCATGAAAGATAATGAGGTATGGGATCTTGTCCCATTGCCAGAAGGTGTGAATCCCACTTATTGTAAATGGATTTTTAAGACCAAATGGGATTCAATAAGCAATGTGGAGAGACATAAGGCAGAAAGAAGGCATCGACTATAAAGAGACTTTTTATTCGGTTTCTCCGAAAGACTCTTTTAGGATTATAATGGCATTAGTAGCACACTTTGATCTTGAGTTACATTAGATGGATGTAAAAACGGCGTTTCTCAATGGAAACATCGATCAAAAAATATATATGGTGCAACCAGAAATCTTTGAGTTGAAAAACTTAGAGAATATGATCTGCAAACTGAAGAAATCCATCTATGGACTCAAGCTGGCATCTCGACAATGGTACTTTAAGTTTCATCAAGTGATCATCTCATTTGGTTTTGAGATGTATCCGGCTGGTGAATGTATATATCATAAGTTTTGTAGGAGCAAACATATTTTTCTAGTATTATATATTGATGATATTTTGCTTGCCAACAACGATATAAGCTTACTGCGCACGACACCAAGAAATTTCTAGCTAGGAATTTTGAGATGCAAGATCTTGTTGACGCCTCTTTTGTGTTGGGTATACAGATACACCGGGATCGTTCTCAGGGTATATTAGGATTATCACAAAAGAGCTATATCAAAAACGTTCTTAAAAGATACGGTATGCAAGATTGTAAAAATGGATTTACCCCCATATCTAAGGGAGACAAGTTTAGTCTCGATAAGTGCCCTAAGAATCACTTTGAGCAAAAGGGCATGAAAGAGGTTCCCTATGCTTCAGCAATAATGAGTCTTATGTATGCTCATGTACGCACGCGTCCCGATATTGCGTACATTGTTGGGATATTGGGCAGATACTTACAGAATCCGGGCATGGAGCACTCGAAAGCAGCCAAACGGGTTTTTCGTTATCTGCAAAACACAAAGGACTACATGCTCACCAATTGGAGGTCGGACCAGTTCGAGATCATTGGGTATACCGACTCTGATTTTTCTGGATGCCAAGGCATCAAAAGATGTACTTCAGGCTACATCTGCATTCTTGCAAGAGGTGTCGTTTCATGGAAAAGTGTTAAACAATCTCTTATAGCATATTCTGTTGGAGTAGGTGACCAACAAGCCAACTTGTGGCTGTGGTCTTTCCTTTTATCTTGTAATAAAACAATCGTTTTTCGTTCGTAATAATAAAATATCTTATTTGGCATTCTATATCTGTTATCCCATGCAAGCAGCATAGATATAGTCCTAACGAGTTACTCTATTACTGTGAGTTGATCTAGTAGAATCGTGAGATGACTCAGCAATGTAATGTAACTGTTAAATCTTGTTCCTAGTCGATGGGTTACGCCAATAATGAGGATAACGGCCTTTCCCTTTTGAGACTAGCACTTAGTGTATGTGTACTGCGTCTCATCAGTCCTCGGTGTTGTGACATCGGCATACTTGAGTGGGTGCTCATACTGGATGAGTTCACTGAACTCCCTCGCCCTAGAAATCTATAAGTGGTTCCTATTCATCGAGTAATAGATTTCTAAGATATAGTTGTACACCATTAGTCCTTAAGACCCAGACATCACCGTGACTTCACTAGAGGACCGATTGTATCGTGACCTGTCCCTGAGTCCCACCGCGGACCGCTCCAAGGGCCAACGTTCGTGCAATCCGAAATCTAGTGTGAAGTCTGTGCATTGTAGTAGGGGATTCGAGCGCTTGAGTAGTCATGGATGTCCTGTGTGTTCTGACGGTTTATAATCCATGGAATCTCTGGCCAGAGTTGATAGTGGGGTGATTAGGGAAATGTGTTTCCCTAAGTCGCACACGAACGGATTTATAATACCTAGAACGTTCGCACGATTATTGAACTTTATAAGAGGTCTCGGTGAACCAATGCCTCTAGTTCAATCGGGACATGTGCTACGAAAGGATCGTACTGTACGCTAACTATATCATAAGGTTCTTGCAGGCACTTCACTTGTATCTAGGGAATCATGATGCGTAGTTGCTAGACGCCAATCTTGATTCGTTGGGCACCGATTTGATCGGGGATTAGGTAAAATGAGTTTTACTCTAATCAGGACTCTTGGGAGGAGTTCGTATAAGAACAATGTGTTGTTCCAATCACAAAGAGTTGTGAGCCCACGGCTAGCATACACCTGAACCATTGAGGGTCACACTTCTCGTGTAATATAGATCCTTGATAACAACAAGCATAGATTAATGTGTTAATCTTTGAACGATTGGATGTCGATATGATTGAATCCATGATTCGTAATTGTGGATTGCGAATCGGAATAAACGTAGAGAAAGAGAGACATGCGGAATTTAGTGAACTTTCTAAATTGGGAAGTTTCCCGATTTAGCAGGTCCACTGAAGTGGAAGTTTCCAATTTTGGAAATTGGAAATTTCGAAGAGGCACTCGTATCGACGAGGACTTTAAGCTCGTCACAAATATAATTTTGTTATAATTTTGTGAACGATCGTTTGTTAGAAACGAGGCCGACGAGGGAATGGGCTTAATGCATCAGTGGGTCAAGCCCAATGACTTAAGCCCACTAGGGTTAAAAACCCTAAGTATAAATAGACCTCAAAAAGAGTTTTGAGATCAGATTTTTCAGCACAAAAACCCTAGCCGCTCAGCCCCCTTCGGCCGTTGCTGCCGCTCACGCGCCACCGCCGACCACCGCCGGAAAACCGCCGGTTTTTCTTCTCTCGTTTCCTTCGTTTTATTCTTGTTGTTATCTAACTCGTTTACATCTAGTGCTGTAGTTCGAGTGGGTCGAAAATACGAGGTGAAACCTAATTGGAGAGGAGCTGCTGCCCCGACGAATCCACGCACCGCCGCACGCGCCGCACCGCCGCTCACGCGCCGCCGCTGCTGCTGCCACGCGCCGCCGCTGCTGCTTCCATTCATCGCCATTCGTTGCTTGCTGGATCAGCTTGTTCAGCCGTGAGTTGCAGCCCCGTGGATTGGTAATTAGCAGCTTGTACGTGACTCATTCTAGGATTTCGATTCGTCGAAATCGCACGCTACTAGAGGTAATTAAATCGGAACTTTCGTAATTCGATTCGAACATGTTTGTATGATTATTAATTTGCGAGCATGAGTAATACGTGATTACATGTTTCGATTTTGTGAAATGAAGTATAAGCATGTTTCGTGATTTTCGGTTTTATGTATTTTTCAATTAAATCGATAATTACCATATGTATGGCGGAAGCGTTAAGGTACGTCGACTATGTGATAAGTTTATGCATGTAATCGAAACTAGTTCGATATAAAAATTTTAAATTCCGCTGCGTATACATGCACGATCCCCAACAGTGGTATCAGAGCCACGGGTTAATCGTTTATTTGTCAACGTGTTTATCGTTTTCGAAAGCATGCTTCGATTTGTTGAATTGTTGAATTATTGGTGTTATCTAATTGGGTGTTTTAATATTAATTAAATATTTTGAATATTTCAGAAAATATAAAAAATTTTAATTTTGAAAAAATTCAATTTTTGCTGCTGTTTTTCAGCTGACCGAACCGGTCCGGTCGGACCGGTCCGACCGGTCCGGTCAGCACAACAAAAAAAAAAAATTAATTTGATTTTCTGAAATTAATATTAAAAATTAATTGATTTTTAATTTTTGAAATTATTTATCAATTAAACCCAAATTAGATAATTGATCCATTAATTTAATTTGAATTCAAAGAATAGTGTTGGATTAATTATTTAATTTAATCGTTAAATTAGTTTAATTAATGGAACACAAATTAGATAGCAAATAACTAATGGACTTCATTCTTATTTGATTGATTTATGAATGAAGGAGGTCCGTTAATTATATTTGCAATTTATCGTATTAATTAATTAATTCATGAGATGAATAATTGTGATTAAGTACGATGATGATCGTATGTCTCTTAGGATCAATATGCGTTTCCACATACCTAGAGAACATAGTTGTAGGAATCACAAACGATCATAACCTAAAACTTCCGATGAGCTAATAAGATTTAATAAATAAAATCCCTCATTCTTAATTAAGAATAATTATCAAGCTATAAAGAAAAACCAAATTGTTGAATTTTTCTTTCCTTCTACCAACAATTAAATTATGTGTAGCCTCTCATGATAGTGCAGTAAGCCGTGTTAGCGGGGAGTGCTATTGTGGGATAAGCTGTAATTTAATTGACATTAGATGGAGATACGGTCATAGATAAAATTATGTTGGATTAATGTGGTCGGCTAGATTAACTAAGGATTGCATTAGTTTGATATAGTTGGATCTATGACATCTCATATTGGTAGGCTAGACTTGACACACGAAGATTTTGATATTCGCTAGATTAACTTAGGTCATTATCAAGTGTGAGGTAAATCGAACTTTAGGGTCACATAGTGATGTGATTGATAGTACTCTACCTTTAGGCTTATGTAATCGGGATAGATTAACTACGGGTTACATTAGCGCTATTGGACCTAAAGCCCATTAAAGAAAAATAAGTTTTCTCGATTGTCTGCTAGAGGGTGGTGGAATTCGATAAAATTAGTGGGAGAACAATTAAAACATAAAAGTCCAAAATTTTAATTGTAACAATTATTACGAACTAAACTCTAATTATTGTCTTCTTAAAATTTTCTCAGCAACAATGTCCAAACATCCCCTTTCCTCAATCCTCGACCAAAACAAACTCACCGGTCCAAACTATTTGGATTGGCTTCGCAATCTGAAACTTGTGCTCCAAGTCGAGGAGCGTCTCTATGTGCTCAATGAACGTCCCCCCGCTGCTCTTCCAGCGACTGCTACTGCTGACGAGACTGCCACTTTCGAGGCATGGAAGAAGGACGACCTCCATGCGAGGTGCTACATGCTAGCATCCATGGTGTCAGAGCTCGCGAGGAAGTATGAGTCTCACGTGCATGCTTATGATATCAAGCACCATCTTGAAAGCATGTACAGTGAGAATACTAGGGCATCGAGGTACTCAGCTACCAAGGAGTTGATCACCATGAGGCTGCGTGAAGGGGCTTCGGTCCACGAACACGGTCTCAAGATGATCACTCTCCTTGAGAAGTTGGTGAACCTTGATGTCACCCTCCCGGCCGAGCTCTCGGTGGATTTGATCCTACTGTCCCTTCCTAGTTCTTATGAATCGTTCATTGTGAACTTCAATATGAACAAGCTCGATCCACCATTGGATGAGTTGTTGAACATGTTGGTCAGCTATGAGTCCACGATCAAGAAGGAGAAATCAGTTCTCCTAGTTGCTCCTTCTGCAAAGAAAGGTTCTTTCCAGAAGAAAAGGAAAGAAAGGAGTTTCGGCCCGAGCAAGAAACTTGAGAAGGGCGAGTCGAGCGGAGTGAAGAATGACAAGGTCACCAAGCAAGTTGATGACGCTTGCCATCATTGTGGAAAGAAGGGCCATTGGCGACGCAACTGCAAGGCTTACCTCGATCAGAAACGTTCTGAAAAGGGTACGTATTTAGTTGAAGTTAACTTGTCCGTTAAATCTTCTGCTTGGGTATTGGATACTGGTTGTGGCTCACATCTTTGTAATGATTTGCAGCTCATGACAAGAAGTAGGAAGCTTAATGTGGGTGAGACCTACCTAAGAATGGGCAACGGAGCAAGGGTTGCTGCTGAAGCCATTGGGACAATTTATGTTTCTGTTTTGGATTCTAGTTTTTCCATTGTTTTGAACAATTGTTTATTTGTTCCGTCACTTATTCGAAACCTTATTTCTATTCCTGTTTTGGATAATGAAGGTTTTACTTTTGTTTTTGGAAATTCGATTTGCATTATACAAAAGGAACAAAATATGATTTGTAAGGGACAACTTATAAACAACTTATATGAACTGAATCGAAGTGAAATACCTATTAACGTTATATCAGCAAAACGAAAAGATATAAGTCTTAACCCCGCACAACTTTGGCACGCTCGACTAGGTCACATTTCCTTGAGAAGGATGAACAAGTTTGTTAGTGAAGGAATGTTCTCCTTGGAGGACGTTAAATCACTTCAAACTTGTGTATCCTGCCTTAAAGTAAAAATGACCAAGACTCCCTTCAAAGGGAAGATGGAACGGGCCGAGGGTCTTTTGGATTTGATCCATTCAGACGTGTGTGGTCCACTAAGCGTTAGTGCTAGGGGTGGTTTTAACTACTTCGTTACCTTTACCGATGATTATTCTAGGTATGGTTTCGTGTACTTAATGAAGTATAAGTCTGAAACTTTTGAAAGGTTCAAAGATTTTAGACACCAAGTAGAAAACCAACTCGGTAGACGTATTAAGAAACTACGATCCGATCGTGGTGGCGAATACTTAAGTACTGAGTTTATAGACTATTTTAAAGAGAATGGGATTCTGTCTCAATGGACTCCTCCTGGAACTCCTCAACTTAATGGAGTTTCCGAACGTCGGAATCGAACACTGTTAGACATGGTTCGATCTATGATGGGGTTCACCGAGCTACCGGCATACCTGTGGGGTCATGCACTCCTAACTGCCGTGTATTTGCTGAATAGGGTTAATACCAAAGCAGTTAACTCCACACCTTATGAACTTTGGCACTCCAAGAAACCCACGTTTAAACATATTAGGATATGGGGTTGTCCCGCTTACGTGAAGCGGCTAGTGGGAGATAAGTTGGATGGAAAATCCGACCTATGCTATTTTGTGGGGTATCCCGAGGATTCCATGGGATACGAATTCTACTATGTTTCCGAGGCTAAGGTGTTCGTCTCGAGAAATGCCGTGTTCCTTGAGAAGGAATTTCTATCGGATAGAAAGGGCAGTGTAGTTGATCTCGAAGAAGTTCGAGAACCACAATCTGAAGTTCAAGCACAACAATCAGATAATGAACCAATTCAACAAACCACTAACATACCTCCTGAACCGTCGCTGCGTAGATCCGAAAGAGTTCGGAGAGCGCCCGATAGGTTATTCCTCGTTGATGAAGTTGACCAAGGATGTGATCCTAGAACTTTCAACGAAGCTGTATCGGATACAGACAAGGGACATTGGCTAAATGCCATGAAATCCGAAATGGACTCTATGTACTCCAACAAGGTATGGACCTTGGTAGATCCACCCGAGGGAATCGTTCCCATAGGCTGCAAGTGGATCTATAAGAAGAAAATTGGAGTAGATGGAAAGGTATCGACCTACAAGGCTAGATTGGTAGCGAAGGGTTATACTCAAAAGCAAGGAGTTGACTATGAGGAAACCTTCTCTCCAGTTGCTATGCTTAAGTCCATTAGGATTTTGCTGGCCATCTCTGCGTGGTATGACTACGAGATATGGCAAATGGATGTGAAGACCGCTTTCCTTAATGGGGACATTGAGGAAGAAATTTACATGGCGCAGCCGGAAGGCTTCATATCTTCTGGAGATGAGCAAAAGGTTTGCAAACTCCAGCGATCCATTTATGGATTGAAACAAGCATCCCGTAGTTGGAACAAAAGGTTCGACACAACTATCAAAGAGTTTGAATTTGTGAAAAACCCGGAGGAACCTTGTGTCTACAAGAAGGTTAGTGGGAGTGCAGTGACTTTTCTTGTACTTTATGTTGATGACATACTACTCATTGGGAATGATGTAGGGATGTTGCAGTCGACTAAAGTATGGTTATCCACACGTTTCTCGATGAAGGATTTGGGAGAAGCATCCTACGTATTGGGAATACGGATCTATAGAGATAGATCGAGGAGATTGCTTGGCTTGTCCCAATCCATGTACATAGACACCGTTCTTAAACGGTTTAAAATGGAAGAATCCAAGAAGGGATTCTTGCCAATGTCCCATGGGGTTCGTCTCTCGAAATCCATGCGTCCTCAAACGCAAATGGAAATCGAGGAGATGAAAATGACACCTTATGCATCCGCTATAGGAAGCATAATGTATGGCATGCTGTGTACACGACCTGATATTGCGTATGCTGTAAGCGTCACAAGCAGATATCAGTCCGACCCCGGCCCAGCCCATTGGAAGGCTGTGAAGGACATTCTCAAGTACTTGCGAAGAACTCGAGATTTGTTTTTGGTCTATGGGGATACCGAGTTGAAATTAGAAGGCTTCACGGATTCTAGTATTCAATCGGACGTGGATGACTCGAAGTCAAACTCGGGGTATATATTCAAAGTCAACGGGGGTGCCGTGTGTTGGAAGAGTTCCAAACAAGGCACGACGGCTGATTCCACCACCGAGGCTGAATATATTGCAGCATCAGATGCTTCAAAGGAAGGGTCATGGATTAGGAAATTCATCCAAGAGTTGGGTGTATTTCCGAACGCTAGCGATCCAGTACGGCTGTACTGCGATAACAACGGAGCCGTAGCGCAAGCTAAGGAACCAAGAGCTCATCAGAAGTCAAAGCACGTGTTGAGAAAATACCATGTGATCCGAGAGATCATAGAGAGAGCTGAAGTCAAGCTAGACAGAGTCACCTCGGAGGACAATATTGCAGATCCCTTCACCAAGCCATTGTCAGGATCAGTCCACGAAAAACATCGAGAGTCGATTGGACTTAGATTTATGAGTAGTTGGCTTTAGGTCAAGTGGGAGATTGTTGGAGTAGGTGACCAACAAGCCAACTTGTGGCTGTGGTCTTTCCTTTTATCTTGTAATAAAACAATCGTTTTTTCGTTCGTAATAATAAAATATCTTATTTGGCATTCTATATCTGTTATCCCATGCAAGCAGCATAGATATAGTCCTAACGAGTTACTCTATTACTGTGAGTTGATCTAGTAGAATCGTGAGATAACTCAGCAATGTAATGTAACTGTTAAATCTTGTTCCTAGTCGATGGGTTACGCCAATAATGAGGATACCGGCCTTTCCCTTTTGAGACTAGCACTTAGTGTATGTGTACTGCGTCTCATCAGTCCTTGGTGTTGTGACATCGGCATACTTGAGTGGGTGCTCATACTGGATGAGTTCACTGAACTCCCTCGCCCTAGAAATCTATAAGTGGTTCTCATTCATCGAGTAATAGATTTCTAAGATATAGTTGTACACCATTAGTCCTTAAGACCTAGACATCACCGTGACTTCACTAGAGGACCGATTGTATCGTGACCTGTCCCTGAGTCCCACCGCGGACCGCTCCAAGGGCCAACGTTCGTGCAATCCGAAATCTAGTGTGAAGTCTGTGCATTGTAGTAGGGGATTCGAGCGCTTGAGTAGTCATGGATGTCCTGTGTGTTCTGACGGTTTATAATCCATGGAATCTCTGGCCAGAGTTGATAGTGGGGTGATTAGGGAAATGTGTTTCCCTAAGTCGCACACGAACGGATTTATAATACCTAGAACGTTCGCACGGTTATTGAACTTTATAAGAGGTCTCGGTGAACCAATGCCTCTAGTTCAATCGGGACATGTGCTACGAAAGGATCGTACTGTACGCTAACTATATCATAAGGTTCTTGCAGGCACTTCACTTGTATCTAGGGAATCATGATGCGTAGTTGCTAGACGCCAATCTTGATTCGTTGGGCACCGATTTGATCGGGGATTAGGTAAAATGAGTTTTACTCTAATCAGGACTCTTGGGAGGAGTTCGTATAAGAACAATGTGTTGTTCGAATCAGAAAGAGTTGTGAGCCCACGGCTAGCATACACCTGAACCATTGAGGGTCACACTTCTCGTGTTATATAGATCCTTGATAACAACAAGCATAGATTAATGTGTTAATCTTTGAACGATTGGATGTCGATATGATTGAATCCATGATTCGTAATTGTGGATTGCGAATCGGAATAAACGTAGAGAAAGAGAGACATGCGGAATTTAGTGAACTTTCTAAATTGGGAAGTTTCCTGATTTAGCAGGTCCACTGAAGTGGAAGTTTCCAATTTTGGAAATTGGAAATTTCGAAGAGGCGCTCGTATCGACGAGGACTTTAAGCTCGTCACAAATATAATTTTTTTATAATTTTGTGAACGATCGTTTGTTAGAAACGAGGCCGACGAGGGAATGGGCTTAATGCATCAGTGGGTCAAGCCCAATGACTTAAGCCCACTAGGGTTAAAAACCCTAAGTATAAATAGACCTCAAAAAGAGTTTTGAGATCAGATTTTTCAGCACAAAAACCCTAGCCGCTCAGCCCCCTTCGGCCGTTGCTGCCGCTCACGCGCCACCGCCGACCACCACCGGAAAACCGCCGGTTTTTCTTCTCTCGTTTCCTTCGTTTTATTCTTGTTGTTATCTAACTCGTTTACATCTAGTGCTGTAGTTCGAGTGGGTCGAAAATACGAGGTGAAACCTAATTGGAGAGGAGCTGCTGCCCCGACGAATCCACGCACCGCCGCACGCGCCGCACCGCCGCTCACGCGCCGCCGCTGCTGCTTCCATTCATCGCCGTTCGTTGCTTGCTGGATCAGCTTGTTCAGCCATGAGTTGCAGCCCCGTGGATTGGTAATTAGCAGCTTGTATGTGACTCGTTCTAGGATTTCGATTCGTCGAAATCGCACGCTACAAGAGGTAATTAAATCGGAACTTTCGTAATTCGATTCGAACATGTTTGTATGATTATTAATTTGCGAGCATGAGTAATACGTGATTACATGTTTCGATTTTGTGAAATGAAGTATAAGCATGTTTCGTGATTTTCGGTTTTATGTATTTTTCAATTAAATCGATAATTACCATATGTATGGCGGAAGCGTTAAGGTACGTCGACTATGTGATTAGTTTATGCATGTAATCGAAACTAGTTCGATATAAAAATTTTAAATTCCGCTGCGTATACATGCATGATCCCCAACATATTCCACCATGGCAACGGAATTCATAGCATGTCACGGGGCATCGAATCTTGGAATTTGGTTGCGAAACTTTGTCACAGGGCTGCATATAGTGGATGGAATTAACGGACCCCTCAAGTTATTTTGTGACAATAAATCCGGAGTGATGTATATTGGGTTTCGGGCACGCGTACGCAGCGGAAAACAAAAATTTTATGCGAATTAAACGAGTTTTAAATCACATAAGCACATGCCCGATAATATAAATCAATTAATTGCGTACCTTTGCGCTTCCAGCGAAATTAAATAACAACATACATGCTAATTTATTTAACCGAATTTAAATCAATTAACATGCTCGCGTTTAAACCAAATAACATGCTCGCAATGATTAAAACGATTACACATAATCACATAAAATCATACGAAAGCAAACATGAATATATAGTGTTTAAACGTAAACGAATCAAGAACATTGAGTTCGTGTGTTTACCTCATGAAGCGTGAGGTAGGAGCGCTAAGCAAGTCGAGATTTCTACGGAAACCAATCCGTACAATCCGGCGCAGCAGCGGTGCAGCGGCAGCAGCGGCGAGACGGCCACGGCGGCGCGTGAATTTCACGCGCGGTCTTCCGGGGCGGCGCGTGGGGTAGCGTGCGGCTTCGGCTTGTGCGCTGCTCCTCGATTCTTCGATCTTCGATCTTCCTCCTCTCGGATTTCACCTCGTATACTTCGATCTACTAATCACGTGGCACTAGACACGTAATAGTTAGAATTAACGGAAGAAAAAGAGAAGGAAAGAAGCTACCGAAGCGATCGGCCGATGAACGGCCGATTCCGGTGAAGTTCCGGCGACGGCGCCGGTGACGGCCGCGAGAGAGAGGGCGAGAGAGAGAGAGGTAACGGCTGCTAGGGTTAGGGTTTTCACTTGTGTGTGCAAGACCTATAAATCTTGTATTTATAGTGTCTTGCATAAAACCCTAGCGGGCTTAAGTTGGGCCGAGCCCAACAGCTTAAGTTCGCTAGTACTTTTATTTGCTCGTTTCTCTCAATCCAATGACCGAAAAATTGCAACGATTACATTTTCAGAATCATTATAAAGTCCTCGTCATTACGAGTGTCAATTCTCATTTTCCAACTTTCTAAAAGTGGAAACCCCAGTTCAGTGCACTTTCTAAATTTGGAAACTTCCCGATTTAGAAAGTCCACTACAACGCTCGCCTATTCTTTTCCTTTTCTTATTCTCATTCGTAATTCCAAATTACGAATGTTGGACTCAATCGTATTGACTTCCAATTATGCAAAGATAAACTATTTTATCTCTGACCGTTTATTCAAAGATCTCATTTGCACGAGCAGTGTGACCCTCGATGGTTCAGGTGTAAGCTAGCCGTGGGCCCACAACTCTTTGTGGTCAAAACTCGTCCCTTAGAGTTACGATTAAGATGAAGCTCGTTTCACCTCAATCACCCAACGAATCAAGATTGGCGTCTAGCAACTACGCGTCATGATTCCCTAGATACAAATGAAGTGCCTGCAAGAACCTTCAGATATAGTTAACGTACAGTAAGGTCCCTTCGATACATATGTCCCGATCGAACTAGAGGCATTGGTTCATCGAGACCTCTTTATATGTTCGATGACGGTGCGATCGTTCCAAGTGTTGTAATCGTCACGTGCATGACTTAGAGAATCAAATTCTCTAATCATCACTTAGTCAGCTCTGGCCAGAGACTTAGAATGATCACAAACTTTCAGAACACACAGGACATCCAAGACTATTCTAGCGATCGAATCCCCGACTACAATGCACAGACCTCCCACTAGATTTCGGACTGCACGAACACTGGCCCTTGGGATGGTCCTCGGTGGAACTCAGGGACAGGTCACGATACAGCTGGTCCTCTAGTGAAGTCACGGTGATGTCTAGGTCATAAGGACTAATGGTGTACAACTATACCATAGATATCTCTACTCGATTATTGGGAACCACTTAGAGATTTCTAGGGTGAGGGAGTTCAGTGAACTCGTCAACTTACGAGCACCCACTTGTGCATGCCGATATCACAATACCGTTTACTGATGAGATGCAGTACACATACACTAAGTGCTAGTCTTAATGGGAAAGGCCGATATCCTCATTAGTGGCGTAACCCTTCGACTAGGAACACGTTTAACAGTTATAATACTTAAGTAAATATCTAACGATCCTAACGATCAATTACTAGTACTTATAATAACTGTAAGGACTATATCTATGCTTGTGACAAAGGGACAAAGATATAGAATGCCTATGTGTTTTATCATTAATACGAATAAAGGTTCGTTTATTACAATAATAAATACAAAAAACCACAGCCACATGTTGGCTTGTTGGTCACCTACTCTAACAATGTATTCCAATAACAATAGGAGCTCTATAAAGTCAAAACATATAGAGATAAAATTCTTAGTTGTTAAAGAACGAGTTTAGAGTGGAGAGTTGTCTATTGAATATATAGGTACAAACTCTATGATTGTGGATCCGCTTACTAAGGGATTACCGCCCAATAAGTTTCATGAGCATGTTGCTCATATGGGTGTTACGTTAGTTGAGGATATTTAATTTTTAGAGGGATTTTGTATTTATTGTGTTTTCTATTATAGACATTTTTCAGATATTTGCTTTTATGGATATTTATGGTAAATTGTGCGCATAATTATTTTGATTTGATTACACACTTATTTTATATAAAGTTTGATTTCATTAATATGGACCAGTTGGAAATAGGCATGTTAAGATCACATACCATGTATTTCCATGCTACACATCCACATCATAATCCAAGTCGTTTAGTTGTGTTAATATTCTGACCATTATTGAGTCCCGTTACGATCAATGTGAATGCAGACCCCTTTAATTCGGTGTTAGCAAGATTAATGGACCGGATTGGTATTTTGACACATTTTGGAATGACAGCAAAGTGGAGCTCTGGTATATCGTTCTACGACTCATAATTTTAATGTTGCACATATAATCCAAGTGAGAGATTGTTGGATCATTAATCCACCATTGGATTTATATTTGAAATAATTATGCGTCTTTAAATGTCGTATTATGATAAGCCCGGTAAAAGTGATTTATCGGTTTTAAGTAATTGGGCTTTAAATGTGTCTATTAGGATGTAGGCCTTCAACGTGTTGAGGTAAATGGGATAATTTTATTTTATTGACGCGCTTAAATAGAATTATCAAAATAAGGGTTATAAGGACCGTGGTCCCTAGATTACACGATGTACCGTTTTCATTCTCTTCTACCCCATCTAGAGAGAACGTGAGAGAGAGAAATAGGGAGAGAAGAATTTCTCATCTTCCATCGTGCTAATCTAGAAGACCACGAACTTGATCAATTTCATGGAGCCAGGTACACGCCTCCGCCTTAGATTAATTGTTCTTGATGATTCAGGCATGTTGCTATTTCAATCATGATTTATACATGTTCTAAAAAAGAAAATCTCAAAAGGTATGTTTACATTCTTGAAATGATGTAGAGGAGCTCGATTTTGGTGGGCTGGTTTGCTAAAATTACGAATTTTTCTCCCTTTTTTACGGAACTTTCTATCATACTATTTCGAAAAAAAGTTGATAACGAAAAGACCAAATGTGTAGTAACTACTAACTAGTAAGTTAGTAATATTAGAGTATTTTTATTGATGGCCATTCGAGATAGATAGATGAGGAATGAATACGAAAATGGTAAATAACATGAGAACTAAAAATGTACGTGCTAAATGTAATAACATTAAGTTTTCACTTCAAACCACTATCAATTTGTAAACCCGTTTTCTCCATCGGGCTTATTTTACTTACAGGAGCTACCAAATAAACTAGGGATAAACCTAAGCCAAAATCATCTTTTGACATACTCCGTGGAGAGGCGAAAGTACTATGCTACCTTTATATGCAATTTTCAGCCAAACTGCATTCAACATTTATGGTCCTGCATTTACCATTTTCGCTGATTTATTTATTTATTTATTTATTTATTTATTTATTATTATTATTATTATTATTATTATTATTATTATTATTTTTAATAAACCTGTTAGTTAAATTTATATATATATATATATATATATATATATATATATATATATATATATATATATATATATATATATATATATATATATATATATATATATATATATATATATATACATATATATATATATATATATATATACATATATATATATATATATATATATATATATATATACATATATTTATATATATATATATATATATATATATATATATATATATATATATATATATACTGTAATACACACACGAATACTGGGTTATACAAAAGAAATTCATAAACTCCAACAAATTGTTTTTACAAATTTCAATTTTTTTATTAAAAATCACATCAGAACCAATAAAATACAAATAAAAAATACATAAATATATGCATATGTAACTACATGTTACTATATGTAACTAGTAATGTATAGTAATATATAGTAATGTACAGTAATGTATACAATCTGTTGAACGTTATAACTTGAAGCAAATGTAATTTCAACCAAATTTTGGACACCTTCGAGGAGATGATCAATGACTTTCATTAAGCTGCAATTACAATCAAATCAAAAAAAATATTTTAGTGCAAATCAACAAAAATTGAAGACACATCAAAACACTCAAAAATCAACAAACACTACGAGATCGAGAGATAGAGAGAGAGGCTATATCTTGAAAATGCTACGAATTTTAAACCAAACAACCACTGACTCCTCAACCTAATCGCCTCCTACCAAAACCCTAGCCGCCGCTAATAACCACCCAAGGTTCCGCACTCACAAATGAAAAAAATATAAAAATAAACCTGACAAAATAAAAATGAACAAAATTATCATCAAAATATAGATCTCGACGAGAGGAATCCAACGGTGGGTAGCCTGTAAAATTCCGACTGCCGGAACACAAAATACACCTCTGGCAAGACCCACCGTCGTCGAAAATATACGTCGAATGAAAAACAATTGCAGAAACAGATCGAGTACTCCAAACTAAATGAAATCATCACCAAAAGAAAGAGCTCGACGAAAGGAATCCAACGATAGTTAAAACATCGAATTCCGACCACCGGAGAGAGAGTTTCGACTCCGAGAAGCCACTTCGCCGGTTGGAGATCTATGGAGGCGGGTTTTGAATCTGGGAGTTGAGAGAGAAAGAGAGAGACGACTGTGAGTGACTAGGGTTTAAAACTGATTTTAAAAGGGCATTATAAGTACTTCAGGGTGGCCAAGGGGGGTATGTCAAATTATTATCGAAATTAGGGATGGCAATTTTTACCCGACCCGCGGGTACCCGCCTCGACCCGCCCCGAAATTTCCGGGTAATGCCTGCCACGCAAATAAATGGGACGGGTACGGGTTCTAATTTTTCCCCCGAAAACGGGTTCGGGGCGGGTGCGGGTTTGTATATACCCACCCCGTAGACTCGCCCCGCACCCGCCCATAGACCAGCCCCCCCCCACACACACACATATATATATATATATATATATATATATATATATATATATATATATATATATATATATATATATATATATATATATATATATATATATATATATATATATATATATATATACATTTGTTATCTAGATTTATAATTATTCTTTTCATTAAGGTTATTCAATTTTTTTTCCTTTTTTCCCCCTTTTTTCTTGAGCTTTACGGGTTTTTTGGCGGGGCAGGTACCCATAGGTTTTCTATGAGCCGGGTGCGGGTTGGCAAAATATATACCCGTTGCAGTGCGGGGCGGGTGCGGGTTGAACGAGTTTCTTCACGGGGGCGGGGCGGGGAATGCAAAACCTGCCCCAAACCCGCCCCATGGCCATCCCTAATCGAAAAGGAGGGAATTTGTACAAGGTTGTAATTAACTTGGGCCTCGTTTGGTTTGGGTTATGGGATTGTAAGGATTGATAAATAGTCAAAGGATTGTACTGTTCAAACCTTTTCAAATCCAAGTAATCTCGTGTTTGGTGTGGGTGATTGATGATTAGTTTAAAATCCTAGTATTTAATTTGTTTATTGAAATTGCTTGGTAAAATACCAAGACACCCTTAAAAAGAGTTATAAAATTTAATAAAATAAAATAAACCAAAAGACGCCCCCAATTCGACATCAGTTGGATCTAGGGTTTTCTTCCTTCAACCTCATGCAACAGAGAAACCTTGGATGCGAATTTCTTTAGTTAAATTAAATTAATTTTTGTATAGGATAATGCATTTTACATTCGTCAATCTGAAGTTTATTATAATGCTCATGAAATCTTTTGACATGATGAGTTCGAGTTCAAACAATGTGCGCAATCGGGCAAGTAGCAGTTCAAATCACAGTGTGGCGTCTAATCCAAATTATTATGGGTCAATTTTCCGTTGTCATTGCGGTTTGGAAACAACAACAAAAACCTCGAGGACGGAAAAAAACCCAGGAAGACTTTTTTACTGTTGTTCCTTGACAAAGGCAAGTTCTTATAATTGAAATTATTTAATTCAAATAGTTTGTGCCTGTATTTTTTTTATTAGTCATTTTTCATTAATCTTGGTTTAATAAGTATACTGGGTTTAATTTTTTTGTGGTGAAATTGGCTTTTGTAGGAATATCGTTTTAACTTCTTCAAATGGTGTGACGATTCCACTCGCGAGCCGACGTCTATTGAGGTAATATCTGGTTTGTTGGCAAAGATTAATGGATACGAACAAGAGATATCTACCATGCAAGGCCAGGTACTATTGTATAAAAATAAAGTAAAATCAATTAAGCTATTTTCTTGGACTTCTATAATTGCTATGTTGTTCTTAATGTTTATCATGATGACTATGTCATAGGTGGTGTGGTGTGTATGCGAATTAAAAGAACCTTGTTTTTCATTTATTCCAGGATGTTGTTTCACATTTGTTTATATGTGATTTTGGAAATTGCAGCCCCTCCATTTTGTAGTATTAATTTGAGCAGATCAACATGGATTTAGTCTATATTCATTGCATTGTTGTTTATAATAAATTAAATTAGACTTGTCATGTCAAATTGATTTTATTTTTTGATTTACTGATACATAATTAATGTAATGTAGTTGGGAAACAACAAATTTTCCCCATTTATGCATATAAGCTGAGAATTTGTAATAAATTTCTTGCTTTTATACGTTTTCAAGGAGAATGTTAATCATCACTTTTGCGTGCATTAAGTGTAGTAATTTATTCCCATTTATGCGTATAAGGTGAAAATATGTATTAAATTTCTTGCTTTTGTACATTTCCAAGGAGAATGTTAATCATTTCACTTTATTTCACATGTGGCTGCATTAAGTGTAGTAAATTTTACCCATTTATGTGTATAAGCTGATAATATGTATTAAATTTCATACGTTTCCAAGGAGAATGTTAATCATTTCACCTGGTCCTGCATTAAGTGTAGTAAACCTGCCACTCATTAAACTTCTAATATAAATATAGCCACAACTCTTCATGAATGAACACCAACAGTTTTTTTACTTTAAATTACAGTCTTTTATCAACTGTAAATGGCTCCGCTTCCCAAATTGCATCAAGATGCGTTCTACTTCGATGAAGAATGGACTTGGCGTGTTGATCGACGTTTCATGGAAGTTGTGGTGGAAGATGCAAAGAAGGGCAACTTCTGGTGGGGTACAAAAAACAGTGCTACTATCCTACGTGGTTTAAGTACCATCAACAAGGAATTTGGAACAACATTTACCTACGAGAAGTGTGAACAGAAGTTGAAGTTCATGGAAATGAGGTATTGGACGTTTAAGGTCATCATCTCTTTTTCGGGTGTTGAGTACGATGAGGAAACCAATTTCGTGAATGCAAAAGAGTCGACTTGGGAGTACATCTTTTATGTAAGTAGTCTGGTTTTTTTTTTTTTTTTTTTTTTTTTTTTAAATTTATGTTCTTTAAAATGTTTTTCAATATTAGAATGTATTTGACTTTTTATTTTTTTCATAGCGTTTCAAGCTAGGTCGTGCATACAAGCCATGGGGTGAAGCTGAGTGGAAGAAACTGTCATTCATCTTCAGCGAGAAACATACTTTTGGCTGGAAGAGTGACGATTTCATTGTTGTTGATTCTGCATCCCAGGATATCTACAAGGAGAACTCCCATGGTGAGCCAGATATTGCGCCACCAAATCCGCATGTTGATTTCACGTTGACCACCAAAGACAGTGAGATGTGGACCTACTTGCTACGAGATTACGAGCCTGCCGCAGAGATAGATGAGGAGGAGGACGAACAAGATGGCTTTCTTGAAGTGAGCGAGACTGAGTCTTTGGACATGGGTGGTGGTAGTGGTGGTTCACCATATAAGGAGTTTCGTAGCTCCTCTGGCTCAAACTCGCCGATTTACAAGTGAAGGTGGGGTTGTTGTGTGTTTTTTGAAGTGGTGTTTGTGGTTTTTAAGGCTTGTGTTCATTATGCAATTTTAGTTTTTATTATGCAGTATTAGGTTTTTTTTTTCTTTGTTTTTTCTGTTTTTTTTTTAAATGTAATGTGTAAGGACCAAATTTTCAATATGTAGTAGTAAATGGTTCTTCACCAAGTGGCATAGTCTTTTTAACTTGCTGTATTGTACACAAACTACACCAACAATATCCAAAACTTTAAAATTTTCAGAATAGATTCCAACTTAAAACTTAGGAAACTTAAAATTTAGGAAACTTTGAAACTCTACATTTTTTGACCACATAAATAAATAAATTTGAAATACAAGTCATCATTTCGCAAGAAATTCTTACAGACCCAAATTCATAAGCTTAAATTCATAGTTTGGGAAGAAAAAAACACTTAAACAATTAACCACATAAGTCGTCCGCAATAACAAAATCTTATAGATTGAAGCTAAACAACTTTTATGCAGAAGTCTCAGCAATCATACTAGCATATATGCTTCGTTCTGCTTCGGGCAAACTTAAGAATAGATCAAGCTCCTCCGTGTTCTTCTCAAGCAATTTCGCAACACGTATTTTTTGTTCAACCCCAAGAAAATTCATATTTTTAAGTGCATCGTACACTTCTTTGCGAGCTCTTGCCGTACGATCTTGCTCAAAACCTATTCTCTTAGCAATTTCACCCAAACGACCTTCAGTTTGTTCGGAGAAAGAAGACATTACCGCGAATCGTTCGACTGAAACTCGGTGGCTTCAGACTGTAAATTGAATGGCATCTCCGGCACATAATCACCACCTCCTTCATTATTTATGTCATGTTTGTCTTCCATAGTTTGCACCATATCAACAAAATCTTCCGCGTTTTCCCCAGTCGCTCTGTCCTTACCAAAGATCTCGAGCCAATCCTTATAATAGGGAAACGATTTATACCGTATTGTACGAGCATTCGAATCTGTCTGTTTCAAGTATATAAAACACATTTATCATGAATTTATTTATTGCAATGAGAAGTAGATTAGATAAAACATAGCAATTTGACGCTTACCTTCACATATGTCTCCCAAACATCATCACTCTCGACGTCGATGGTGTTAGTGGCATCACACTATCCAAATCCACTACGGGTCATCATAGTTGAGAAAGAGCCATAAGTCTTCTTCCATACGTGTATCTTAGAGTTAATGCGAGGATCCGCCCTAATATCGGTACCCGGAATGCGCTCGTCATATGAAGTTGTAGAATCCCAAGGAACCCCGTCTTGAATCCATTGTCGCATTTCCAACCCGTGAGCACCAGGTCCTTCAAACCGTTAATCAAAGCTTGTTCTTCGACAATGGACCATAACCTTCTAGATTTGTCCGTCTTTCGAACACCCAAGCCTTTTTTTGTCCCATTTGAATTCATTTTAACCTGTACTAAACTCAACGTATATATTGTATTAGAATAAAGTAAAACAATCAAATAATAAATACACAATAAACTATAGTAATAAACTTGAGATTAATACAGTTAAAAATGCATAATTAAACTCGAAATTCATTAGCATAATTAAAAAAATACATATTGTTGCAAATTAGTCAAATTAATTAAAACTATCGTCTGCTCCTCCACTCATCGTACATGGCTCTCGCAATATCGTCCCTCCACGACACCCATTGTTGTGAAGTTTCTACACTTTCAATAAATCTAAGTTCGGGATCATTAGTGGCATTGTGGATGGGTGCAAGTCTTGTTTCCAATGGGTCCACGGGCATTTCTTTACGAATAAAGTTTTGTAACAAGCAACACGCCATGATAATACGGTTATGGACTTTGATAGGATAATGCGAACTAGTGCGCAAGAAGCCCCAACGTGACTTCAATAGCCCAAAGGATCTTTCTATTACATTTCGAGCCTTCGCATGCTTCATATTGAAAAATTCCTTATAATTTCGAGGCGCATTATTACCATCCCATTCATCCAAGTGATGCGCGGCCGTGCGAGAATTGCACTGATTTTCGCGCGGCCGTGCCAAATCACGTTGGAGGCAATTTTGGACTTTTAAACACACAAGGAAACCTAGAATCATCTACCAAGTTGGGACAACTATTTAAGCCCAAACCAAGCACGAATCACAGGAGACTTTTGACACAATCTTGGAGCGAGAGGAGCGAGAGAACGAAGAATCGAAGACGGAGAATTGACAAATCTTCATCATAATTCTTCTTTCACCTATCTTTTCTTAATCTATGACTTTTATTACGTTTATTATGTTTTTCGTCATGAGTAGCTAAGTTTTTAATCTAGGATTTTGTTGGAACCCTATGTGGGGATGGTGAACCCGTTTTCTTGAGATTATGAGATTATGATTTTATGATTATTTCTTCTACTTGTTATAATTGTTAGTGCATGAACTTGATCAATTTATGTGCTTTATATTTGATTATTGGGATTGACTCGACAGAGCTATTTTGATAATTAGACGGTTAGTTGAAGAACCTTCGAGTAGTTTTCACCGGATGAGTGTGTCAATTGCATGTGGTATCGTAGACATACAGATATCACCTTAGGTAGCCATTTACGAGACTTGTTAGTTAATGCTTTATTCATAATTTGTTTGCATAGACATATAGTGAACCGTTTATGAATAATAGACTCATAATACACGCGACAGCGGGTTATGAGTAAATTTGTGTCTCGGGTTAATAATCATGAATCATATATTTCATAATTGAGGGGTTTTGGTGAGCAATTCTTGCATAGGGGGAAGATAAAATCCTAGGTCCGTTTTATATTGATATTTTCTCGTGTTTATTTGCTTTCATAATTAGTTTAATTATTTAGTTGAATAAATTGACAACCTTGCGTAGGCTGGATAAAAATCATAGTTGTTAGAATTTGGTACTTAGGATTAGATAATTTACGTATTCCCTGTGGGATCGACATCCGACTCTCACGAGTCCACTTTTACTACTTGTTTGCGATACGTGCACTTGCGTGTTAGGTATTTTCGTTATTTTTCTTTGTTTTTATTTTTCTTAGTATTTGTGCATGCGCAAACTAATAATTTAATCTTGTTTTAATTTTCAGGTCGAAAATCAAACACTAAGGGATCGGACGTTAAAGGTCGAGCAAACGAACATCAAAGAGTGCATCCCTTGGAAGGACCTTCGACTAAGTCAGGTGTATTCTATCCTTAAACTTCGTGTTAATTACATTGAGGGCAATGTAAATTTTAAGTTTGGGGGTGGAAAATTACTTGTTTTATGTGCTTTAATTTTTAGTTTGCATTCCTTAGAATTTTTTTTTTTAGTTTAGTTATTGCTTTCGAAAAAAAAATAAATAAATAAAAAATAAAAAAAAAAAGTAAAAAAATTGCTTGAGATAAATGCTTCGATGAATCATGATGATGAAAGATGGTCGATGTTTAATGATGAAATTGCTTGTTTTATCTTGATTTTGATCGAATTTTGGTGAGCTTTTGATTCAAAGTGTCGTAAGAAGGAGTCATTGTTAGGAATCTCGAATTATGCGTTGCTTTGGTTGAAAGTTTTGTGTTTTAAAATTTGAGTTAATTTATGTTATATCATATGCTATTCGGTTTTAGAACTTATCTTATGAATTTACAAAGTGAAATATTAAATCGTTGAGCAATTTGGGAAGTGATTTGGGCCATCTTTGAACCGTTTGAGCCTTTCAAGCCTACCTTTAAATTTTTATCCGTCGAACCTTGATTGAGCCTTGGAGAAACGGTGTTCTTTCTTTTAGCCAATGTGTATAAGGTAGAATAAGTGGAGATTTTTGAAAAATTAACCCTTGGAGTTCGGTCGAAATTTTTTATAAGGTCCTTCTTCTTCTTCGGAAAAAAAAAAAAAAAAAAAAAAAAAAAAAAAGAGAAAAAAATAAAAAATAAAAAATAAAAAAATAATAATAAAAAAAGAGAAAGAAAAAGAAGAAGAAGAGACTAGAAGGGGAGGTAAGGACTAGTTGTTGAATTGTTTTGAAAGCCCGATCCATTGTCTTAAGAGCGAAAGTGGAGACTTTTGAACTCTTAAGAATCGAGTTTATTAAAAGTCCTTAGAGGTGAATTCATTGTTTCAAACGCCTATCTATCAAAATTTGGCGTAATCATCTCAATTCAAGAAGCATACCCACCTATACCCATATCTCCTACCTTGAACGAAAAAGCCCAACATTTGAAAGCAAAAAAGTCCCAATGATCCCAATAGCTCAATTATTTGATACTAGCCGAGTACAGAAATTTGGTGAGTATTTGGAGTTGAATATTAATATGTAAGTATAAATTTTCTCAATTTTTAATTTACAAATATGGGATACTTGAAGCGATAGCATGGTTTGTGGTTTTTAGCAATGGTGAGTGAATACGTATCTTTGAATTACGAGCTTGTAAATTTTTGAGAATTGTCATGATAATTGCAAGTTCTGAAAACATGAAATTGACCATTAATCTATGTGAAGAGAAGCATTTGTTGAAAGTGTTGATTTGAAGGTTCCTAGTTTTTGCTTGAGGACAAACAAAAGATCAAGTTTGGGGGTGTGTTAAGTGTATATTTTTACACTTTATCGTATCTTTTTATTTGAGCTTTTTGTGTGAATTTACGATAATTGGTGCTTAAAAAGTTGATTTATTGTATTCTAGGTACAAATTGAAGTATTGGAAAAGTTTGGGGTCGAAACTGCAATTTTGGAGAAAATATGGGCCAAAAGTGAAATAATCAAAAAATGCTGAAATTGGCTGAAAACAGGCCCGCACGGCCGTGCCAAAATTAGCCTATTTTTGGCACGGCCGTGCCAAATGCTGAATTTGGGCAGAAGGTTTGGCGATTCTCGCGCGGCCGTGCGAGAATTGCACTGATTTTCGCGCGGCCGTGCCAAATCACGTTGGAGGCAATTTTGGACTTTTAAACACACAAGGAAACCTAGAATCATCTACCAAGTTGGGACAACTATTTAAGCCCAAACCAAGCACGAATCACAGGAGACTTTTGACACAATCTTGGAGCGAGAGGAGCGAGAGAACGAAGAATCGAAGACGGAGAATTGACAAATCTTCATCATAATTCTTCTTTCACCTATCTTTTCTTAATCTATGACTTTTATTACGTTTATTATGTTTTTCGTCATGAGTAGCTAAGTTTTTAATCTAGGATTTTGTTGGAACCCTATGTGGGGATGGTGAAACCGTTTTCTTGAGATTATGAGATTATGATTTTATGATTATTTCTTCTACTTGTTATGCTTGTTAGTGCATGAACTTGATCAATTTATGTGCTTTATATGTGATTATTGGGATTGACTCGACAGAGCTATTTTGATAATTAGACGGTTAGTTGAAGAACCTTCGAGTAGTTTTCACCGGATGAGTGTGTCAATTGCATGTGATATCATAGACATACAGATATCACCTTAGGTAGCCATTTACGAGACTTGTTAGTTAATGCTTTATTCATAATTTGTTTGCATAGACATATAGTGAACCGTTTATGAATAATAGACTCATAATACACGCGACAGCGGGTTATGAGTAAATTTGTGTCTCGGGTTAATAATTGTTAGAGTAGGTGACCAACAAGCCAACATGTGGCTGTGGTCTTTCGTATTTATTATTGTAATAAACGAACCTTCATTCGTATTAATGATAAAACATCTTGGCATTCTATATCTTTGTCCCTTTGTCACAAGCATAGATATAGTCCTTACAGTTATTACAAGTACTAGTAATTGATCGTTAGGATCGTGAGATATTTACTTAAGTATTATAACTGTTAAACGTGTTCCTAGTCGAAGGGTTACGCCACTAATGAGGATATCGGCCTTTCCCATTAAGACTAGCACTTAGTGTATGTGTACTGCATCTCATCAGTAAACGGTATTGTGATATCGGCATGCATAAGTGGGTGCTCGTAAGTTGACGAGTTCACTGAACTCCCTCACCCTAGAAATCTCTAAGTGGTTCCCAATAATCGAGTAGAGATATCTATGGTATAGTTGTACACCATTAGTCCTTATGACCTAGACATCACCGTGACTTCACTAGAGGACCAGCTGTATCGTGACCTGTCCCTGAGTTCCACCGAGGACCATCCCAAGGGCCAGTGTTCGTGCAGTCCGAAATCTAGTGGGAGGTCTGTGCATTGTAGTCGGGGATTCGATCGCTAGAATAGTCTTGGATGTCCTGTGTGTTCTGAAAGTTTGTAATCATTCTAAGTCTCTGGCCAGAGCTGACTAAGTGATGATTAGAGAATTCGATTCTCTAAGTCATGCACGTAAGGATTACAACACTTGGAACGATCGCACCGTCATCGAACATATAAAGAGGTCTCGATGAACCAATGCCTCTAGTTCGATCGGGACATATGTATCGAAGGGACCGTACTGTACGTTAACTATATCTGAAGGTTCTTGCAGGCACTTCATTTGTATCTAGGGAATCATGACGCGTAGTTGCTAGACGCCAATCTTGATTCGTTGGGTGATTAAGGTGAAACGAGCTTCATCTTAATCGTAACTCGAAGGGGACGAGTTTTGACCACAAAGGGTTGTGGGCCCACGGCTAGCTTACACCTGAACCATCGAGGGTCACACTGCTCGTGCACATGAGATCTTTGAATAAACGGTCAGAGATAAAATAGTTTATCTTTGCATGATTGGAAGTCAATATGATTGAATCCAACATTCGTAATTTGGAATTACGAATGAGAATAAGAAAAGGAAAAGAATAGGCGAACATCTTAGTGGACTTTCTAAATCGGGAAATTTCCAAATTTAGAAAGTGCACTGAATTAGGGTTTCCACTTTTGGAAAGTTGGAAAATAAGAGATGGCACTCGTAATGACGAGGAAATTATAATGACTCGGAAAATGTAATCGTTACAATTTTTCGATCATTGAATTGAGAGATACGAGCGAGTAAAGAAACTAACGAGCTTAAGCAGTTGGGTCCAGTCCAACTTAAGCCCGCTAGGGTTTTATACAAGGGACTATAAATACATGATTTATAGCCCTTGCACAAAAAACACAAACCCTAACCCTAAGCGGCCGACCCTCTCTCTCTCGCCCCCTCTCCCGCGCGGCCACCACCGCACCACCGTCGCCGCTCCGTCGCCGGAACCGGCCGTTCGTCGGCGGTTCTTGTTCGGTATTCTTTCTCCTTTTATTTTCTTTCCGTTTTATTCTAACTACTTCGTGTCTAGTGCCACGATTTAGTAGATCGAAGTATACGAGGTGAAATCCGAGAGGAGGAAGACTGTAGATCGAAGAATCGAGGAGCAACGCACGAGCCGAAGCCGCACGCTGCCCCACGCGCCGCCCCGAAGCCGCGCGTACACCACACGCGCCGCCGTGACCTCACGCGCCGCTGCTGCCCACGCACCGCTGCTGCCCCGATTCTACGGATTGGTTTCCGTAGTAATCACGAAGTGCTAATCGCTCCTACCTCACGCGTCAAGAGGTAAATATACGAAACCCTAGTTTCGTTTAGGGTTTAGTTTAAACTATGATTTCGTGCTTGTGTTTGTATGATTTTATGTGATTATGTGTAATCGATTAAATCGTTACGAGCATGTTATTTGATTTAAAACGCGAGCATGTTAATTGATTTAAATTCGGTTAAATTTATTAGCATGTATGTTGTTTTAATTTCGCTGGAAGCGCAAAGGTACGCAATTAATTGAATTTAATTTATCGGGCATGTTCTTATGTGTTTTAAAGTCGTTTAAATCGCATAAATTTTTGTTTTCCGCTGCGTATGCGTGCCCGAAACCCAACAATAATCATGAATCATATATTTCATAATTGAGGGGTTTTGGGTGAGCAATTCTTGCATAGGGGGAAGATAAAATCCTAGGTCCGTTTTATATTGATATTTTCTCGTGTTTATTTGCTTTCATAATTAGTTTAATTATTTAGTTGAATAAATTGACAACCTTGCGTAGGCTGGATAAAAATCATAGTTGTTAGAATTTGGTACTTAGGATTAGATAATTTACGTATTCCCTGTGGGATCGACATCCGACTCTCACGAGTCCACTTTTACTACTTGTTTGCGATACGTGCACTTGCGTGTTAGGTATTTAGCTCCCAACAAGTTTTTGGCGCCGTTGCCGGGGAATACGGCTAAATTATCTATTTATTCTAATATCAAATTTGAGCAATTTTTCTTACTTCAGCCATTTAATTTTTATTTTTATTTTTATTTTTAATTTTTATTTTTTGTTGTTTTTGTTTCATGTCTGGTTACAATGTTCGGGCACCTCAAACGGGATATGAATGGCTTACATCTGACGAATACCTCCAAAACACCTATGATATGCCTCCGTTTTGTTCAGCATGTGGTGGAAATCATTATTCCGGTCAATGTTGGGTATCACCAATAGCGACGAATTTCGACGAAATTACCAACGGAGGTTATCGGAACACTTACACCCACAACTTATACGAGCAAAGCTTTCAAGATCAAGATTTGAACGAGTTTCAACATAGAGAGCCACAATTTGATGATTTTCAAAATTATTATCCAATGCAGCAGCAGCAGACCACTGATGACCAACCTGATTTGGTATCCATCATTGGCGAATTCATGAAGTCCACTCAAGCATCATTTCGAAACATGGAGATACAATTGGAAGAGATGACACTCAAATTAAAATCTGAGTCGCTTGAAAATATTCCAGACGAAATCGGCAATGGTTATATCAAAGAAAATTTGGGTGAAGTCTGCGGTGAGAAACAATTTCCATGTCCAGAAAATAGTGTCGATATGCGAGAAATAGAAATTACGAAGACACTTGAACATGATGAATCTGAGAAGGCAATCGAGCTAAACCACGAAGGTACCTCAGAACAAGAGAAGAAGGAGATGGATGTAATGATTGAAGATATTCTAGTTGTGGACCATGTCGTTGATCTAAATGTGGATTTGAAGACATCAATAGTGGTCGATGAGAAAGCTAATGTGTTCGAGGTGGAGGTTATACGTAGACTGGAGATTTTTGTATACCGATTTGAGGGAGCGGCCGATGAACATCCTATCTTGGCTTCGTACCGATTGATTACCACAAAAAAAGACTACAAGCTAAGGTGTATCGTAACATATTGCAATGCTATCCAGGCCTTGGTGGAAATTGAAGTGATAGAGCTCATGGGTGGATGCGCAATCTACAAGGCTTTGGATTGGACATAACAATTTCAAGAAGGAAAGTCTGGCTGAAGACTTAAAACTTAGCGCTCCTCGGGAGGCAACCCGAGCATTTATCGATTTTCGTTATTTTTCTTTGTTTTTATTTTTCTTAGTATTTGTGCATGCGCAAACTAATAATTTAATCTTGTTTTAATTTTCAGGTCGAAAATCAAACACTAAGGGATCGGACGTTAAAGGTCGAGCAAACGAACATCAAAGAGTGCATCCCTTGGAAGGACCTTCGACTAAGTCAGGTGTATTCTATCCTTAAACTTCGTGTTAATTACATTGAGGGCAATGTAAATTTTAAGTTTGGGGGTGGAAAATTACTTGTTTTATGTGCTTTAATTTTTAGTTTGCATGCCTTAGAATTTTTTTTTTTAGTTTAGTTATTGCTTTCGAAAAAAAAAATTAAATAAATAAAAAAAAAAAAAAAAGTAAAATAATTGCTTGAGATAAATGCGTCGATGAATCATGATGATGAAAGATGGTCGATGTTTAATGATGAAATTGCTTGTTTTATCTTGATTTTGATCGAATTTTGGTGAGCTTTTGATTCAAAGTGTCGTAAGAAGGAGTCATTGTTAGGAATCTCGAATTATGCGTTGCTTTGGTTGAAAGTTTTGTGTTTTAAAATTTGAGTTAATTTATGTTATATCATATGCTATTCGGTTTTAGAACTTATCTTATGAATTTACAAAGTGAAATATTAAATCGTTGAGCAATTTGGGAAGTGATTTGGGCCATCTTTGAACCGTTTGAGCCTTTCAAGCCTACCTTTAAATTTTTATCAGTCGAACCTTGATTGAGCCTTGGAGAAACGGTGTTCTTTCTTTTAGCCAATGTGTATAAGGTAGAATAAGTGGAGATTTTTGAAAAATTAACCCTTGGAGTTCGGTCGAAATTTTTTATAAGGTCCTTCTTCTTCTTCGGAAAAAAAAAAAAAAAAAAAAAAAAAAAAGAGAAAAAAATAAAAAAATAAAAAATAAAAAAATAATAATAAAAAAAGAGAAAGAAAAAGAAGAAGAAGAGACTAGAAGGGGAGGTAAGGACTAGTTGTTGAATTGTTTTGAAAGCCCGATCCATTGTCTTAAGAGCAAAAGTGGAGACTTTTGAACTCTTAAGAATCGAGTTTATTAAAAGTCCTTAGAGGTGAATTCATTGTTTCAAACGCCTATCTATCAAAATTTGGCGTAATCATCTCAATTCAAGAAGCATACCCACCTATACCCATATCTCCTACCTTGAACGAAAAAGCCCAACATTTGAAAGCAAAAAAGTCCCAATGATCCCAATAGCTCAATTATTTGATACTAGCCGAGTACAGAAATTTGGTGAGTATTTGGAGTTGAATATTAATATGTAAGTATAAATTTTCTCAATTTTTAATTTACAAATATGGGATACTTGAAGCGATAGCATGGTTTGTGGTTTTTAGCAATGGTGAGTGAATACGTATCTTTGAATTACGAGCTTGTAAATTTTTGAGAATTGTCATGATAATTGCAAGTTCTGAAAACATGAAATTGACCATTAATCTATGTGAAGAGAAGCATTTGTTGAAAGTGTTGATTTGAAGGTTCCTAGTTTTTGCTTGAGGACAAACAAAAGATCAAGTTTGGGGGTGTGTTAAGTGTATATTTTTACACTTTATCGTATCTTTTTATTTGAGCTTTTTGTGTGAATTTACGATAATTGGTGCTTAAAAAGTTGATTTATTGTATTCTAGGTACAAATTGAAGTATTGGAAAAGTTTGGGGTCGAAACTGCAATTTTGGAGAAAATATGGGCCAAAAGTGAAATAATCAAAAAATGCTGAAATTGGCTGAAAACAGGCCCGCACGGCCGTGCCAAAATTAGCCTATTTTTGGCACGGCCGTGCCAAATGCTGAATTTGGGCAGAAGGTTTGGCGATTCTCGCGCGGCCGTGCGAGAATTGCACTGATTTTCGCGCGGCCGTGCCAAATCACGTTGGAGGCAATTTTGGACTTTTAAACACACAAGGAAACCTAGAATCATCTACCAAGTTGGGACAACTATTTAAGCCCAAACCAAGCACGAATCACAGGAGACTTTTGACACAATCTTGGAGCGAGAGGAGCGAGAGAACGAAGAATCGAAGACGGAGAATTGACAAATCTTCATCATAATTCTTCTTTCACCTATCTTTTCTTAATCTATGACTTTTATTACGTTTATTATGTTTTTCGTCATGAGTAGCTAAGTTTTTAATCTAGGATTTTGTTGGAACCCTATGTGGGGATGGTGAAACCGTTTTCTTGAGATTATGAGATTATGATTTTATGATTATTTCTTCTACTTGTTATGCTTGTTAGTGCATGAACTTGATCAATTTATGTGCTTTATATGTGATTATTGGGATTGACTCGACAGAGCTATTTTGATAATTAGACGGTTAGTTGAAGAACCTTCGAGTAGTTTTCACCGGATGAGTGTGTCAATTGCATGTGATATCATAGACATACAGATATCACCTTAGGTAGCCATTTACGAGACTTGTTAGTTAATGCTTTATTCATAATTTGTTTGCATAGACATATAGTGAACCGTTTATGAATAATAGACTCATAATACACGCGACAGCGGGTTATGAGTAAATTTGTGTCTCGGGTTAATAATTGTTAGAGTAGGTGACCAACAAGCCAACATGTGGCTGTGGTCTTTCGTATTTATTATTGTAATAAACGAACCTTCATTCGTATTAATGATAAAACATCTTGGCATTCTATATCTTTGTCCCTTTGTCACAAGCATAGATATAGTCCTTACAGTTATTACAAGTACTAGTAATTGATCGTTAGGATCGTGAGATATTTACTTAAGTATTATAACTGTTAAACGTGTTCCTAGTCGAAGGGTTACGCCACTAATGAGGATATCGGCCTTTCCCATTAAGACTAGCACTTAGTGTATGTGTACTGCATCTCATCAGTAAACGGTATTGTGATATCGGCATGCATAAGTGGGTGCTCGTAAGTTGACGAGTTCACTGAACTCCCTCACCCTAGAAATCTCTAAGTGGTTCCCAATAATCGAGTAGAGATATCTATGGTATAGTTGTACACCATTAGTCCTTATGACCTAGACATCACCGTGACTTCACTAGAGGACCAGCTGTATCGTGACCTGTCCCTGAGTTCCACCGAGGACCATCCCAAGGGCCAGTGTTCGTGCAGTCCGAAATCTAGTGGGAGGTCTGTGCATTGTAGTCGGGGATTCGATCGCTAGAATAGTCTTGGATGTCCTGTGTGTTCTGAAAGTTTGTAATCATTCTAAGTCTCTGGCCAGAGCTGACTAAGTGATGATTAGAGAATTCGATTCTCTAAGTCATGCACGTAAGGATTACAACACTTGGAACGATCGCACCGTCATCGAACATATAAAGAGGTCTCGATGAACCAATGCCTCTAGTTCGATCGGGACATATGTATCGAAGGGACCGTACTGTACGTTAACTATATCTGAAGGTTCTTGCAGGCACTTCATTTGTATCTAGGGAATCATGACGCGTAGTTGCTAGACGCCAATCTTGATTCGTTGGGTGATTAAGGTGAAACGAGCTTCATCTTAATCGTAACTCGAAGGGGACGAGTTTTGACCACAAAGGGTTGTGGGCCCACGGCTAGCTTACACCTGAACCATCGAGGGTCACACTGCTCGTGCACATGAGATCTTTGAATAAACGGTCAGAGATAAAATAGTTTATCTTTGCATGATTGGAAGTCAATATGATTGAATCCAACATTCGTAATTTGGAATTACGAATGAGAATAAGAAAAGGAAAAGAATAGGCGAACATCTTAGTGGACTTTCTAAATCGGGAAATTTCCAAATTTAGAAAGTGCACTGAATTAGGGTTTCCACTTTTGGAAAGTTGGAAAATAAGAGATGGCACTCGTAATGACGAGGAAATTATAATGACTCGGAAAATGTAATCGTTACAATTTTTCGATCATTGAATTGAGAGATACGAGCGAGTAAAGAAACTAACGAGCTTAAGCAGTTGGGTCCAGTCCAACTTAAGCCCGCTAGGGTTTTATACAAGGGACTATAAATACATGATTTATAGCCCTTGCACAAAAAACACAAACCCTAACCCTAAGCGGCCGACCCTCTCTCTCTCGCCCCCTCTCCCGCGCGGCCACCACCGCACCACCGTCGCCGCTCCGTCGCCGGAACCGGCCGTTCGTCGGCGGTTCTTGTTCGGTATTCTTTCTCCTTTTATTTTCTTTCCGTTTTATTCTAACTACTTCGTGTCTAGTGCCACGATTTAGTAGATCGAAGTATACGAGGTGAAATCCGAGAGGAGGAAGACTGTAGATCGAAGAATCGAGGAGCAACGCACGAGCCGAAGCCGCACGCTGCCCCACGCGCCGCCCCGAAGCCGCGCGTACACCACACGCGCCGCCGTGACCTCACGCGCCGCTGCTGCCCACGCACCGCTGCTGCCCCGATTCTACGGATTGGTTTCCGTAGTAATCACGAAGTGCTAATCGCTCCTACCTCACGCGTCAAGAGGTAAATATACGAAACCCTAGTTTCGTTTAGGGTTTAGTTTAAACTATGATTTCGTGCTTGTGTTTGTATGATTTTATGTGATTATGTGTAATCGATTAAATCGTTACGAGCATGTTATTTGATTTAAAACGCGAGCATGTTAATTGATTTAAATTCGGTTAAATTTATTAGCATGTATGTTGTTTTAATTTCGCTGGAAGCGCAAAGGTACGCAATTAATTGAATTTAATTTATCGGGCATGTTCTTATGTGTTTTAAAGTCGTTTAAATCGCATAAATTTTTGTTTTCCGCTGCGTATGCGTGCCCGAAACCCAACAATAATCATGAATCATATATTTCATAATTGAGGGGTTTTGGGTGAGCAATTCTTGCATAGGGGGAAGATAAAATCCTAGGTCCGTTTTATATTGATATTTTCTCGTGTTTATTTGCTTTCATAATTAGTTTAATTATTTAGTTGAATAAATTGACAACCTTGCGTAGGCTGGATAAAAATCATAGTTGTTAGAATTTGGTACTTAGGATTAGATAATTTACGTATTCCCTGTGGGATCGACATCCGACTCTCACGAGTCCACTTTTACTACTTGTTTGCGATACGTGCACTTGCGTGTTAGGTATTTAGCTCCCAACAAGTTTTTGGCGCCGTTGCCGGGGAATACGGCTAAATTATCTATTTATTCTAATATCAAATTTGAGCAATTTTTCTTACTTCAGCCATTTAATTTTTATTTTTATTTTTATTTTTAATTTTTATTTTTTGTTGTTTTTGTTTCATGTCTGGTTACAATGTTCGGGCACCTCAAACGGGATATGAATGGCTTACATCTGACGAATACCTCCAAAACACCTATGATATGCCTCCGTTTTGTTCAGCATGTGGTGGAAATCATTATTCCGGTCAATGTTGGGTATCACCAATAGCGACGAATTTCGACGAAATTACCAACGGAGGTTATCGGAACACTTACACCCACAACTTATACGAGCAAAGCTTTCAAGATCAAGATTTGAACGAGTTTCAACATAGAGAGCCACAATTTGATGATTTTCAAAATTATTATCCAATGCAGCAGCAGCAGACCACTGATGACCAACCTGATTTGGTATCCATCATAGGCGAATTCATGAAGTCCACTCAAGCATCATTTCGAAACATGGAGATACAATTGGAAGAGATGACACTCAAATTAAAATCTGAGTCGCTTGAAAATATTCCAGACGAAATCGGCAATGGTTATATCAAAGAAAATTTGGGTGAAGTCTGCGGTGAGAAACAATTTCCATGTCCAGAAAATAGTGTCGATATGCGAGAAATAGAAATTACGAAGACACTTGAACATGATGAATCTGAGAAGGCAATCGAGCTAAACCACGAAGGTACCTCAGAACAAGAGAAGAAGGAGATGGATGTAATGATTGAAGATATTCTAGTTGTGGACCATGTCGTTGATCTAAATGTGGATTTGAAGACATCAATAGTGGTCGATGAGAAAGCTAATGTGTTCGAGGTGGAGGTTATACGTAGACTGGAGATTTTTGTATACCGATTTGAGGGAGCGGCCGATGAACATCCTATCTTGGCTTCGTACCGATTGATTACCACAAAAAAAGACTACAAGCTAAGGTGTATCGTAACATATTGCAATGCTATCCAGGCCTTGGTGGAAATTGAAGTGATAGAGCTCATGGGTGGATGCGCAATCTACAAGGCTTTGGATTGGACATAACAATTTCAAGAAGGAAAGTCTGGCTGAAGACTTAAAACTTAGCGCTCCTCGGGAGGCAACCCGAGCATTTATCGATTTTCGTTATTTTTCTTTGTTTTTATTTTTCTTAGTATTTGTGCATGCGCAAACTAATAATTTAATCTTGTTTTAATTTTCAGGTCGAAAATCAAACACTAAGGGATCGGACGTTAAAGGTCGAGCAAACGAACATCAAAGAGTGCATCCCTTGGAAGGACCTTCGACTAAGTCAGGTGTATTCTATCCTTAAACTTCGTGTTAATTACATTGAGGGCAATGTAAATTTTAAGTTTGGGGGTGGAAAATTACTTGTTTTATGTGCTTTAATTTTTAGTTTGCATGCCTTAGAATTTTTTTTTTTAGTTTAGTTATTGCTTTCGAAAAAAAAAAATAAATAAATAAAAAAAAAAAAAAAAGTAAAATAATTGCTTGAGATAAATGCGTCGATGAATCATGATGATGAAAGATGGTCGATGTTTAATGATGAAATTGCTTGTTTTATCTTGATTTTGATCGAATTTTGGTGAGCTTTTGATTCAAAGTGTCGTAAGAAGGAGTCATTGTTAGGAATCTCGAATTATGCGTTGCTTTGGTTGAAAGTTTTGTGTTTTAAAATTTGAGTTAATTTATGTTATATCATATGCTATTCGGTTTTAGAACTTATCTTATGAATTTACAAAGTGAAATATTAAATCGTTGAGCAATTTGGGAAGTGATTTGGGCCATCTTTGAACCGTTTGAGCCTTTCAAGCCTACCTTTAAATTTTTATCAGTCGAACCTTGATTGAGCCTTGGAGAAACGGTGTTCTTTCTTTTAGCCAATGTGTATAAGGTAGAATAAGTGGAGATTTTTGAAAAATTAACCCTTGGAGTTCGGTCGAAATTTTTTATAAGGTCCTTCTTCTTCTTCGGAAAAAAAAAAAAAAAAAAAAAAAAAAAAGAGAAAAAAATAAAAAAATAAAAAATAAAAAAATAATAATAAAAAAAGAGAAAGAAAAAGAAGAAGAAGAGACTAGAAGGGGAGGTAAGGACTAGTTGTTGAATTGTTTTGAAAGCCCGATCCATTGTCTTAAGAGCAAAAGTGGAGACTTTTGAACTCTTAAGAATCGAGTTTATTAAAAGTCCTTAGAGGTGAATTCATTGTTTCAAACGCCTATCTATCAAAATTTGGCGTAATCATCTCAATTCAAGAAGCATACCCACCTATACCCATATCTCCTACCTTGAACCAAAAAGCCCAACATTTGAAAGCAAAAAAGTCCCAATGATCCCAATAGCTCAATTATTTGATACTAGCCGAGTAAAGAAATTTGGTGAGTATTTGGAGTTGAATATTAATATGTAAGTATAAATTTTCTCAATTTTTAATTTACAAATATGGGATACTTGAAGCGATAGCATGGTTTGTGGTTTTTAGCAATGGTGAGTGAATACGTATCTTTGAATTACGAGCTTGTAAATTTTTGAGAATTGTCATGATAATTGCAAGTTCTGAAAACATGAAATTGACCATTAATCTATGTGAAGAGAAGCATTTGTTGAAAGTGTTGATTTGAAGGTTCCTAGTTTTTGATTGAGGACAAACAAAAGATCAAGTTTGGGGGTGTGTTAAGTGTATATTTTTACACTTTGTCGTATCTTTTTATTTGAGCTTTTTGTGTGAATTTACGATAATTGGTGCTTAAAAAGTTGATTTATTGTATTCTAGGTACAAATTGAAGTATTGGAAAAGTTTGGGGTCAAAACTGCAATTTTGGAGAAAATATGGGCCAAAAGTGAAATAATCAAAAAATGCTGAAATTGGCTGAAAACAGGCCCGCACGGCCGTGCCAAAATTAGCCTATTTTTGGCACGGCCGTGCCAAATGCTGAATTTGGGCAGAAGGTTCGGCGATTCTCGCGCGGCCGTGCGAGAATTGCACTGATTTTCGCGCGGCCGTGCCAAATCACGTTGGAGGCAATTTTGGACTTTTAAACACACAAGGAAACCTAGAATCATCTACCAAGTTGGGACAACTATTTAAGCCCAAACCAAGCACGAATCACAGGAGACTTTTGACACAATCTTGGAGCGAGAGGAGCGAGAGAACGAAGAATCGAAGACGGAGAATTGACAAATCTTCATCATAATTCTTCTTTCACCTATCTTTTCTTAATCTATGACTTTTATTACGTTTATTATGTTTTTCGTCATGAGTAGCTAAGTTTTTAATCTAGGATTTTGTTGGAACCCTATGTGGGGATGGTGAACCCGTTTTCTTGAGATTATGAGATTATGATTTTATGATTATTTCTTCTACTTGTTATGATTGTTAGTGCATGAACTTGATCAATTTATATGCTTTATATGTGATTATTGGGATTGACTCGACAGAGCTATTTTGATAATCAGACGGTTAGTTGAAGAACCTTCGAGTAGTTTTCACCGGATGAGTGTGTCAATTGCATGTGGTATCGTAGACATACAGATATCACCTTAGGTAGCCATTTACGAGACTTGTTAGTTAATGCTTTATTCATAATTTGTTTGCATAGACATATAGTGAACCGTTTATGAATAATAGACTCATAATACACGCGACAGCGGGTTATGAGTAAATTTGTGTCTCGGGTTAATAATCATGAATCATATATTTCATAATTGAGGGGTTTTGGGTGAGCAATTCTTGCATAGGGGGAAGATAAAATCCTAGGTCCGTTTTATATTGATATTTTCTCGTGTTTATTTGCTTTCATAATTAGTTTAATTATTTAGTTGAATAAATTGACAACCTTGGATAAAAATCATAGTTGTTAGAATTTGGTACTTAGGATTAGATAATTTACGTATTCCCTGTGGGATCGACATCCGACTCTCACGAGTCCACTTTTACTACTTGTTTGCGATACGTGCACTTGCGTGTTAGGTATTTTCGTTATTTTTCTTTGTTTTTATTTTTCTTAGTATTTGTGCATGCGCAAACTAATAATTTAATCTTGTTTTAATTTTCAGGTCGAAAATCAAACACTAAGGGATCGGACGTTAAAGGTCGAGCAAACGAACATCAAAGAGTGCATCCCTTGGAAGGACCTTCGACTAAGTCAGGTGTATTCTATCCTTAAACTTCGTGTTAATTACATTGAGGGCAATGTAAATTTTAAGTTTGGGGGTGGAAAATTACTTGTTTTATGTGCTTTAATTTTTAGTTTGCATGCCTTAGAATTTTTTTTTTTAGTTTAGTTATTGCTTTCGAAAAAAAAATAAATAAATAAAAAATAAAAAAAAAAAAGTAAAAAAATTGCTTGAGATAAATGCTTCGATGAATCATGATGATGAAAGATGGTCGATGTTTAATGATGAAATTGCTTGTTTTATCTTGATTTTGATCGAATTTTGGTGAGCTTTTGATTCAAAGTGTCGTAAGAAGGAGTCATTGTTAGGAATCTCGAATTATGCGTTGCTTTGGTTGAAAGTTTTGTGTTTTAAAATTTGAGTTAATTTATGTTATATCATATGCTATTCGGTTTTAGAACTTATCTTATGAATTTACAAAGTGAAATATTAAATCGTTGAGCAATTTGGGAAGTGATTTGGGCCATCTTTGAACCGTTTGAGCCTTTCAAGCCTACCTTTAAATTTTTATCAGTCGAACCTTGATTGAGCCTTGGAGAAACGGTGTTCTTTCTTTTAGCCAATGTGTATAAGGTAGAATAAGTGGAGATTTTTTAAAAATTAACCCTTGGAGTTCGGTCGAAATTTTTTATAAGGTCCTTCTTCTTCTTCGGAAAAAAAAAAAAAAAAAAAAAAAAAAAGAGAAAAAAATAAAAAATAAAAAATAAAAAAATAATAATAAAAAAAGAGAAAGAAAAAGAAGAAGAAGAGACTAGAAGGGGAGGTAAGGACTAGTTGTTGAATTGTTTTGAAAGCCCGATCCATTGTCTTAAGAGCAAAAGTGGAGACTTTTGAACTCTTAAGAATCGAGTTTATTAAAAGTCCTTAGAGGTGAATTCATTGTTTCAAACGCCTATCTATCAAAATTTGGCGTAATCATCTCAATTCAAGAAGCATACCCACCTATACCCATATCTCCTACCTTGAACCAAAAAGCCCAACATTTGAAAGCAAAAAAGTCCCAATGATCCCAATAGCTCAATTATTTGATACTAGCCGAGTAAAGAAATTTGGTGAGTATTTGGAGTTGAATATTAATATGTAAGTATAAATTTTCTCAATTTTTAATTTACAAATATGGGATACTTGAAGCGATAGCATGGTTTGTGGTTTTTAGCAATGGTGAGTGAATACGTATCTTTGAATTACGAGCTTGTAAATTTTTGAGAATTGTCATGATAATTGCAAGTTCTGAAAACATGAAATTGACCATTAATCTATGTGAAGAGAAGCATTTGTTGAAAGTGTTGATTTGAAGGTTCCTAGTTTTTGCTTGAGGACAAACAAAAGATCAAGTTTGGGGGTGTGTTAAGTGTATATTTTTACACTTTATCGTATCTTTTTATTTGAGCTTTTTGTGTGAATTTACGATAATTGGTGCTTAAAAAGTTGATTTATTGTATTCTAGGTACAAATTGAAGTATTGGAAAAGTTTGGGGTCGAAACTGCAATTTTGGAGAAAATATGGGCCAAAAGTGAAATAATCAAAAAATGCTGAAATTGGCTGAAAACAGGCCCGCACGGCCGTGCCAAAATTAGCCTATTTTTGGCACGGCCGTGCCAAATGCTGAATTTGGGCAGAAGGTTTGGCGATTCTCGCGCGGCCGTGCGAGAATTGCACTGATTTTCGCGCGGCCGTGCCAAATCACGTTGGAGGCAATTTTGGACTTTTAAACACACAAGGAAACCTAGAATCATCTACCAAGTTGGGACAACTATTTAAGCCCAAACCAAGCACGAATCACAGGAGACTTTTGACACAATCTTGGAGCGAGAGAACGAAGAATCGAAGACGGAGAATTGACAAATCTTCATCATAATTCTTCTTTCACCTATCTTTTCTTAATCTATGACTTTTATTACGTTTATTATGTTTTTCGTCATGAGTAGCTAAGTTTTTAATCTAGGATTTTGTTGGAACCCTATGTGGGGATGGTGAAACCGTTTTCTTGAGATTATGAGATTATGATTTTATGATTATTTCTTCTACTTGTTATGCTTGTTAGTGCATGAACTTGATCAATTTATGTGCTTTATATGTGATTATTGGGATTGACTCGACAGAGCTATTTTGATAATTAGACGGTTAGTTGAAGAACCTTCGAGTAGTTTTCACCGGATGAGTGTGTCAATTGCATGTGATATCATAGACATACAGATATCACCTTAGGTAGCCATTTACGAGACTTGTTAGTTAATGCTTTATTCATAATTTGTTTGCATAGACATATAGTGAACCGTTTATGAATAATAGACTCATAATACACGCGACAGCGGGTTATGAGTAAATTTGTGTCTCGGGTTAATAATTGTTAGAGTAGGTGACCAACAAGCCAACATGTGGCTGTGGTCTTTCGTATTTATTATTGTAATAAACGAACCTTCATTCGTATTAATGATAAAACATCTTGGCATTCTATATCTTTGTCCCTTTGTCACAAGCATAGATATAGTCCTTACAGTTATTACAAGTACTAGTAATTGATCGTTAGGATCGTGAGATATTTACTTAAGTATTATAACTGTTAAACGTGTTCCTAGTCGAAGGGTTACGCCACTAATGAGGATATCGGCCTTTCCCATTAAGACTAGCACTTAGTGTATGTGTACTGCATCTCATCAGTAAACGGTATTGTGATATCGGCATGCATAAGTGGGTGCTCGTAAGTTGACGAGTTCACTGAACTCCCTCACCCTAGAAATCTCTAAGTGGTTCCCAATAATCGAGTAGAGATATCTATGGTATAGTTGTACACCATTAGTCCTTATGACCTAGACATCACCGTGACTTCACTAGAGGACCAGCTGTATCGTGACCTGTCCCTGAGTTCCACCGAGGACCATCCCAAGGGCCAGTGTTCGTGCAGTCCGAAATCTAGTGGGAGGTCTGTGCATTGTAGTCGGGGATTCGATCGCTAGAATAGTCTTGGATGTCCTGTGTGTTCTGAAAGTTTGTAATCATTCTAAGTCTCTGGCCAGAGCTGACTAAGTGATGATTAGAGAATTCGATTCTCTAAGTCATGCACGTAAGGATTACAACACTTGGAACGATCGCACCGTCATCGAACATATAAAGAGGTCTCGATGAACCAATGCCTCTAGTTCGATCGGGACATATGTATCGAAGGGACCGTACTGTACGTTAACTATATCTGAAGGTTCTTGCAGGCACTTCATTTGTATCTAGGGAATCATGACGCGTAGTTGCTAGACGCCAATCTTGATTCGTTGGGTGATTAAGGTGAAACGAGCTTCATCTTAATCGTAACTCGAAGGGGACGAGTTTTGACCACAAAGGGTTGTGGGCCCACGGCTAGCTTACACCTGAACCATCGAGGGTCACACTGCTCGTGCACATGAGATCTTTGAATAAACGGTCAGAGATAAAATAGTTTATCTTTGCATGATTGGAAGTCAATATGATTGAATCCAACATTCGTAATTTGGAATTACGAATGAGAATAAGAAAAGGAAAAGAATAGGCGAACATCTTAGTGGACTTTCTAAATCGGGAAATTTCCAAATTTAGAAAGTGCACTGAATTAGGGTTTCCACTTTTGGAAAGTTGGAAAATAAGAGATGGCACTCGTAATGACGAGGAAATTATAATGACTCGGAAAATGTAATCGTTACAATTTTTCGATCATTGAATTGAGAGATACGAGCGAGTAAAGAAACTAACGAGCTTAAGCAGTTGGGTCCAGTCCAACTTAAGCCCGCTAGGGTTTTATACAAGGGACTATAAATACATGATTTATAGCCCTTGCACAAAAAACACAAACCCTAACCCTAAGCGGCCGACCCTCTCTCTCTCGCCCCCTCTCCCGCGCGGCCACCACCGCACCACCGTCGCCGCTCCGTCGCCGGAACCGGCCGTTCGTCGGCGGTTCTTGTTCGGTATTCTTTCTCCTTTTATTTTCTTTCCGTTTTATTCTAACTACTTCGTGTCTAGTGCCACGATTTAGTAGATCAAAGTATACGAGGTGAAATCCGAGAGGAGGAAGACTGTAGATCGAAGAATCGAGGAGCAACGCACGAGCCGAAGCCGCACGCTGCCCCACGCGCCGCCCCGAAGCCGCGCGTACACCACACGCGCCGCCGTGACCTCACGCGCCGCTGCTGCCCACGCACCGCTGCTGCCCCGATTCTACGGATTGGTTTCCGTAGTAATCACGAAGTGCTAATCGCTCCTACCTCACGCGTCAAGAGGTAAATATACGAAACCCTAGTTTCGTTTAGGGTTTAGTTTAAACTATGATTTCGTGCTTGTGTTTGTATGATTTTATGTGATTATGTGTAATCGATTAAATCGTTACGAGCATGTTATTTGATTTAAAACGCGAGCATGTTAATTGATTTAAATTCGGTTAAATTTATTAGCATGTATGTTGTGTTAATTTCGCTGGAAGCGCAAAGGTACGCAATTAATTGAATTTAATTTATCGGGCATGTTCTTATGTGTTTTAAAGTCGTTTAAATCGCATAAATTTTTGTTTTCCGCTGCGTATGCGTGCCCGAAACCCAACAATAATCATGAATCATATATTTCATAATTGAGGGGTTTTGGGTGAGCAATTCTTGCATAGGGGGAAGATAAAATCCTAGGTCCGTTTTATATTGATATTTTCTCGTGTTTATTTGCTTTCATAATTAGTTTAATTATTTAGTTGAATAAATTGACAACCTTGCGTAGGCTGGATAAAAATCATAGTTGTTAGAATTTGGTACTTAGGATTAGATAATTTACGTATTCCCTGTGGGATCGACATCCGACTCTCACGAGTCCACTTTTACTACTTGTTTGCGATACGTGCACTTGCGTGTTAGGTATTTAGCTCCCAACAAGTTTTTGGCGCCGTTGCCGGGGAATACGGCTAAATTATCTATTTATTCTAATATCAAATTTGAGCAATTTTTCTTACTTCAGCCATTTAATTTTTATTTTTATTTTTATTTTTAATTTTTATTTTTTGTTGTTTTTGTTTCATGTCTGGTTACAATGTTCGGGCACCTCAAACGGGATATGAATGGCTTACATCTGACGAATACCTCCAAAACACCTATGATATGCCTCCGTTTTGTTCAGCATGTGGTGGAAATCATTATTCCGGTCAATGTTGGGTATCACCAATAGCGACGAATTTCGACGAAATTACCAACGGAGGTTATCGGAACACTTACACCCACAACTTATACGAGCAAAGCTTTCAAGATCAAGATTTGAACGAGTTTCAACATAGAGAGCCACAATTTGATGATTTTCAAAATTATTATCCAATGCAGCAGCAGCAGACCACTGATGACCAACCTGATTTGGTATCCATCATTGGCGAATTCATGAAGTCCACTCAAGCATCATTTCGAAACATGGAGATACAATTGGAAGAGATGACACTCAAATTAAAATCTGAGTCGCTTGAAAATATTCCAGACGAAATCGGCAATGGTTATATCAAAGAAAATTTGGGTGAAGTCTGCGGTGAGAAACAATTTCCATGTCCAGAAAATAGTGTCGATATGCGAGAAATAGAAATTACGAAGACACTTGAACATGATGAATCTGAGAAGGCAATCGAGCTAAACCACGAAGGTACCTCAGAACAAGAGAAGAAGGAGATGGATGTAATGATTGAAGATATTCTAGTTGTGGACCATGTCGTTGATCTAAATGTGGATTTGAAGACATCAATAGTGGTCGATGAGAAAGCTAATGTGTTCGAGGTGGAGGTTATACGTAGACTGGAGATTTTTGTATACCGATTTGAGGGAGCGGCCGATGAACATCCTATCTTGGCTTCGTACCGATTGATTACCACAAAAAAAGACTACAAGCTAAGGTGTATCGTAACATATTGCAATGCTATCCAGGCCTTGGTGGAAATTGAAGTGATAGAGCTCATGGGTGGATGCGCAATCTACAAGGCTTTGGATTGGACATAACAATTTCAAGAAGGAAAGTCTGGCTGAAGACTTAAAACTTAGCGCTCCTCGGGAGGCAACCCGAGCATTTATCGATTTTCGTTATTTTTCTTTGTTTTTATTTTTCTTAGTATTTGTGCATGCGCAAACTAATAATTTAATCTTGTTTTAATTTTCAGGTCGAAAATCAAACACTAAGGGATCGGACGTTAAAGGTCGAGCAAACGAACATCAAAGAGTGCATCCCTTGGAAGGACCTTCGACTAAGTCAGGTGTATTCTATCCTTAAACTTCGTGTTAATTACATTGAGGGCAATGTAAATTTTAAGTTTGGGGGTGGAAAATTACTTGTTTTATGTGCTTTAATTTTTAGTTTGCATGCCTTAGAATTTTTTTTTTTAGTTTAGTTATTGCTTTCGAAAAAAAAAATAAATAAATAAAAAATAAAAAAAAAAAAGTAAAAAAATTGCTTGAGATAAATGCGTCGATGAATCATGATGATGAAAGATGGTCGATGTTTAATGATGAAATTGCTTGTTTTATCTTGATTTTGATCGAATTTTGGTGAGCTTTTGATTCAAAGTGTCGTAAGAAGGAGTCATTGTTAGGAATCTCGAATTATGCGTTGCTTTGGTTGAAAGTTTTGTGTTTTAAAATTTGAGTTAATTTATGTTATATCATATGCTATTCGGTTTTAGAACTTATCTTATGAATTTACAAAGTGAAATATTAAATCGTTGAGCAATTTGGGAAGTGATTTGGGCCATCTTTGAACCGTTTGAGCCTTTCAAGCCTACCTTTAAATTTTTATCAGTCGAACCTTGATTGAGCCTTGGAGAAACGGTGTTCTTTCTTTTAGCCAATGTGTATAAGGTAGAATAAGTGGAGATTTTTTAAAAATTAACCCTTGGAGTTCGGTCGAAATTTTTTATAAGGTCCTTCTTCTTCTTCGGAAAAAAAAAAAAAAAAAAAAAAAAAAAAAAAAAAAAAAAAGAGAAAAAAATAAAAAAATAAAAAAATAATAATAAAAAAAGAGAAAGAAAAAGAAGAAGAAGAGACTAGAAGGGGAGGTAAGGATTAGTTGTTGAATTGTTTTGAAAGCCCGATCCATTGTCTTAAGAGCAAAAGTGGAGACTTTTGAACTCTTAAGAATCGAGTTTATTAAAAGTCCTTAGAGGTGAATTCATTGTTTCAAACGCCTATCTATCAAAATTTGGCGTAATCATCTCAATTCAAGAAGCATACCCACCTATACCCATATCTCCTACCTTGAACCAAAAAGCCCAACATTTGAAAGCAAAAAAGTCCCAATGATCCCAATAGCTCAATTATTTGATACTAGCCGAGTAAAGAAATTTGGTGAGTATTTGGAGTTGAATATTAATATGTAAGTATAAATTTTCTCAATTTTTAATTTACAAATATGGGATACTTGAAGCGATAGCATGGTTTGTGGTTTTTAGCAATGGTGAGTGAATACGTATCTTTGAATTACGAGCTTGTAAATTTTTGAGAATTGTCATGATAATTGCAAGTTCTGAAAACATGAAATTGACCATTAATCTATGTGAAGAGAAGCATTTGTTGAAAGTGTTGATTTGAAGGTTCCTAGTTTTTGCTTGAGGACAAACAAAAGATCAAGTTTGGGGGTGTGTTAAGTGTATATTTTTACACTTTGTCGTATCTTTTTATTTGAGCTTTTTGTGTGAATTTACGATAATTGGTGCTTAAAAAGTTGATTTATTGTATTCTAGGTACAAATTGAAGTATTGGAAAAGTTTGGGGTCAAAACTGCAATTTTGGAGAAAATATGGGCCAAAAGTGAAATAATCAAAAAATGCTGAAATTGGCTGAAAACAGGCCCGCACGGCCGTGCCAAAATTAGCCTATTTTTGGCACGGCCGTGCCAAATGCTGAATTTGGGCAGAAGGTTCGGGGATTCTCGCGCGGCCGTGCGAGAATTGCACTGATTTTCGCGCGGCCGTGCCAAATCACGTTGGAGGCAATTTTGGACTTTTAAACACACAAGGAAACCTAGAATCATCTACCAAGTTGGGACAACTATTTAAGCCCAAACCAAGCACGAATCACAGGAGACTTTTGACACAATCTTGGAGCGAGAGGAGCGAGAGAACGAAGAATCGAAGACGGAGAATTGACAAATCTTCATCATAATTCTTCTTTCACCTATCTTTTCTTAATCTATGACTTTTATTACGTTTATTATGTTTTTCGTCATGAGTAGCTAAGTTTTTAATCTAGGATTTTGTTGGAACCCTATGTGGGGATGGTGAACCCGTTTTCTTGAGATTATGAGATTATGATTTTATAATTATTTCTTCTACTTGTTATGATTGTTAGTGCATGAACTTGATCAATTTATGTGCTTTATATGTGATTATTGGGATTGACTCGACAGAGCTATTTTGATAATTAGACGGTTAGTTGAAGAACCTTCGAGTAGTTTTCACCGGATGAGTGTGTCAATTGCATGTGGTATCGTAGACATACAGATATCACCTTAGGTAGCCATTTACGAGACTTGTTAGTTAATGCTTTATTCATAATTTGTTTGCATAGACATATAGTGAACCGTTTATGAATAATAGACTCATAATACAAGCGACAGCGGGTTATGAGTAAATTTGTGTCTCGGGTTAATAATCATGAATCATATATTTCATAATTGAGGGGTTTTGGGTGAGCAATTCTTGCATAGGGGGAAGATAAAATCCTAGGTCCGTTTTATATTGATATTTTCTCGTGTTTATTTGCTTTCATAATTAGTTTAATTATTTAGTTGAATAAATTGACAACCTTGCGTAGGCTGGATAAAAATCATAGTTGTTAGAATTTGGTACTTAGGATTAGATAATTTACGTATTCCCTGTGGGATCGACATCCGACTCTCACGAGTCCACTTTTACTACTTGTTTGCGATACGTGCACTTGCGTGTTAGGTATTTAGCTCCCAACAGTTATGCTTTCCCGGTCGATGTACCCACTCGAAATCAAATTCACCCAACAATTCTTGCCATCTTGCTTGTTTCGGCGACAATTGCTTTTGAGTCTTGAAGTATGTGTTTGCCACATTGTCGGTGACAACCATAAACTTCGTACCCAACAAGTAATGCTTCCAAGCATCCAAACAACGCACCACTGCCGTCATTTCCTTCTCATGACTACTGTACCGCATCTTAGCATATTTCAGCTTTCTACTTTCAAAGGCAACGGGATGCTTGTCTTGCACCAACACACCCACAATAGCACGGTCAGAAGCATCCGTTTGCAACTCAAACGGCTTGTCGAACTCTAGCAACTTCAGCACTGGTTCCGAAGATACCCTTCAATTTTTCAAACGAACCATCACAATCTGAAGTTCATTCCCACTTCTGATCCTTCTTCAAAAGATCCGTCAAAGGATTCACGATCTTTGAATACCCTTTGATAAACCTTCGATAGTAGTTTGCCAAACCCAAAAACGAACGCAACTCAGCCACTTTCGAAGGAGCGGGCCAATCAGTCACAGCCCGTACCATCTTCATATCTTTCTTTGGCTAATAATGTGGCCAAGGAATGAGATCTCCTTGATGCGATCTCTTGTGTATCATAAATATTTCCTACGTAACGTAAGATCTATTCTATAATATTTCTCTCTGCATTCTAAAACCCTAGCACAGTACGACTATTTAAAGAGAATAAAACCCTAGAATCCTAATCTAACTAGGAAAGATAATTACCTAAACTAATAAAATACTTAATATCTATCCTATAATCATTAAACCTACGGCTCTAACTAAATTAATACTTAAATAATATATATTAAATAATTAAATAATAACTAATGAATAAATATACGATATATTAAATATATATCGTATCAAACCACCCCTCTTGAAATGAACCTTGTCCTCAAGGTTCGAGTCAATTTGATCCCTCTCCTTTGCGTTTCCACCTATGTTTGACTTCATTGACTTGCTTCACGATTGACTCCGAAAAACACGATGAACGACCGAGCTTTTTAATACATTGTTCATGCTGATCCATCGAAATTCCAAAGGCTACTTTAGCGAAAATATCCAATCTTTTTCCCGATAAATAAACTTTTTCAATCGTCTTTGTAGATTTTGTCTCCTCCAAACTGACCATCGGTTCTTCTTCTCCTTTCTTTTGAACACCATGGAAATCTCCCAATATCCATAGTAACTCTTCGCTCTCCTCTCTGGTTAATTTCTCGTCTTCGTCCCACTTTATCTCGGTTGACTCCGATTCTTCTTCTTTCGGCTCTTCGTCCCACTTCATCTCAGTTGAATCTGATTCCTCTTCTTCTGGCGAACTCACAAAAAATTGGAGTTCTTCGAAAAAGTCATCGTCGTCCTCTTCCTCTTCTTCCGGCGATAGGCTCGGCAGCGGCGGCGGCGGTGGCTCTTTGAAAAATTCATCGTCGTCCTCTTCCTCTTCCTCCGGCGATAGGCTCGGCAGCGGCAGCGGCGGTGGCGTTGGCGGTAATGGGCGGCGGTCCCTTCGACTTTTGTGTTGGTGTTGACGTCGTCTGTGACTTTGTTCGAGCAATTTCTGAAAATCAATCCGTAATCTCTCTACGGATTTCTCCAATCGCTCTAACCGTCTTGTTTCGGACATCATGATTTTCACAAAGTTTTGATGTGATCTCAACTTTGCTCCAGCTTAGCTTTGATATAATCTCTGCTTTGCTAACGAAGCGTTGGTGTTATCGCAACTTCGCTCTGATACCAATTGATGCGATCTCTTGTGTATCATAAATATTTCCTACGTAACGTAAGATCTATTCTATAATCATTAAACCTACGGCTCTAACTAAATTAATACTTAAATAATATATATTAAATAATTAAATAATAACTAATGAATAAATATACGATATATTAAATATATATCGTATCACTCCTCCCGACAGAAATCACACTTCTCCTTCTTGGCATACAACTTGTACTCCCTCAACTTCAAGAATACAGCCCGCAGATGCCCAACATGCTCGCCCAACGATTCAGAATAAACCACGATATCATCAAGATATACCACCACAAAACGATCAAAAAACTCATACATCACATCATTCATGAGGTTGCAAAAAGTTGTGGGAGCATTGGTTAAGCCGAAAGGCATAACCAAGCACTCGTACGACCCGTATCTCGCCACACAAGTTGTCTTTGCCTCATCACCTTGTGCCACACGAACTTGCCAATATCCAGCCCAGAGATCAATCTTTGTATAAAACTGTGCCCTTGCCAACTTGTCAAAAAGATCCAGCGCATTAGGAATAGGATACTTATTTTTGACCTTATTCAATGCCCGATAGTCTACACACATCCTCATTGAACCGTCCTGTTTCTTCTGGAACAGAACCGGCGACCCATAAGGAGCTTTGGAAGGTTGCACGAGACCCGCACTCAGCAAATCGTCCAATTACCTTCTAAGTTCAGCCAATTCCGAAGGACCCATCCGATACAGTGCTTGTGCTGGCGGCCTGGCCCCAGGTTCCAACTCGATCTTTGGGCCAAAAACTTCAAATTGCAGGCTCAAATTCGACCTGCCTTGGGCCCAAAACTTCAAATTGCAGGCCCAAATTCAACTTGCATTAGGCCCAAAACTTCAAATTACAAGCCTAAATTCGACCTTCTTTGGGCCCAAAACTTCAATTTGCTGGCCCAAACTCGAGCTGCATTGGGCCCAAAACTTCAAAATTCAGGCCCAACCTTCTTTGGGCCCAAAACTTTAATTTGCAGGTCCAAATTCGACCTGCATTGGGCCCAAAACTTCAAATTGCAGGCCCGAATTCGACCTGCACTGGGCCCAAAGCTTCAATTTGTTGTCCCAAATTCGACCTGCATTGGGCCCAAGACTTCAAATTGGTGGCTAATTCAACTCACTGGGCCTAAAACTTCAAAATGGAGGCACAAATTTAACTCTCATTGGGCCCAAAACCTTAAATTGCAGACCCAAATTCAGCTCGATTGGGCCAAAATCTTGAAATTACATGCTCAAATTTGACTTGCATTGGGCCCAAAACTTAAAACAGAAGGCCCACATTTGTGCACGGGCCACAAGATTTAGTTAGCCCATTCGCCTCAGCCAAAGCGCCGTCGTTGACTGCTTTTCAAAATCCCCAATCTTTTCTGAGTGCTTAGGCCGTCAAAATCTAAATTCTTATTGCTCATTCCCCACATATCATTACTTTCTAATAGATCAAATAGAGTTGAGTTGGTTCCAAAAAAAAAAAAAAAACAAAAAAAAAAAAAAAAAGAAAAAGAAAAAAGGGAAAAGTTGATTGGGCATAAACTGAACTTCAAGTAATTAACGTTGGTGAAAATGCATTGGGTTCTACATGTAATGAGAGTTAATAATGTATTGTGGGGGTGTAATTTAAATTTGCCATAAAAATAAATATTTTACTACGGTACAAGTATCATGTATTACATTTAGGTTAAATTAAAATACAAATCAAACATTTAGGGAAGCATTGAATTATACAACCTTTAGGGGTGTAGTTGTAATTATACCTAACTTTTAGGGGTGTAATTGTAAATAAAGTGAGAAAATATTACGGATTTCGACAAAAACCCTAATTATTGAACTACAAGTAACATACCTAATTCTTGAATAAGCTTATTTTGAAGATATCGTGTAACGATGCGCCACTTCAAATATGTAGCAAACTAAGATTAAATTAATGGATCGAAAATAATTGATAAATAAATTAATTGATGTGAAACCGTAAACCTAGATTTGGAAGATGAAGATGGAGAACATATTTGATTTGGAGAGAGATTAGGAGATAAATCAATTATTAGAAAATAATATCGATCAGTTTTTAATACGTTTGAGTATAAGAGTATGACTCACTTTAAAAAAATCAGTAATAAATAGATTTAAATTGTATATAAACTATAAGGGCAATTTTCTGTAGCCCCTCCATAATTAGATTAAAAATAGGAAACATTGCTATAACCGCCTAAATCTTTTTATGGCTGATTTGCCCATTAGTAAAAATAGGAAAATTGCACTCTTAAATTCATATATTCCTAAAATTCTCCACCAAAATCGGTTTTAGCAAAAATTGTGCCGCAAAACGTCAATTGCAAATTCTCCCCAAATTGCATTCTTCCATTGTTAATCTCTCGAAACAGCAACACTTCTCCTCGCCTCCTCTTCTTCAATGCAGTCTTCGTAACCTTACCGTTGTTCTCGAGAACGATCGAAATTCTATAACTTCTGCAAATCGCCGACAACTAAAACACATCCTAGATGATAGTGCAAAATCGAAACGTACAAGTAATTTGCTATTGCATTTTTTAAAAATGTCTTTAATGGCAATTCATTGAAGGAATGTAGTGGATTTTTTTTTAACACAAGTGAACGATGCAGATTTAGATGTTTTAATCCCAGGTAAATTTTTTTTCTAGGAAAGTCTTCATTTTTTGTTTTGACATTATTTTTTGTTTGGATTCTATTATTTGAGTTACAATAGTTTGACGGTTGTTTTGTTTTTTTGTTACATCATTTCAGATCTCGATTGCGATATTTTGTTTTGGTCTTGCATATTGCAAGGCAGTTGTGCATGCAACAACCATTAGTGAGAAAAACTGCAGAAAATGGAGATCATCGAACTCGAAAAACTTTTAATTATCAGTTCTTGGGCGACGAGGATACCGTTGAGTTTAATTAGAATATTTTTATGACATTTACTTATATTTAGCAGAACTTTATTTTTTATTTTCATTTTATTATTGTTGAATTTTGTTATGAACTATTTTGTAATATATTTAAAATTCATGCAGTTATTTTGTGCATTGGGATATGCTTGCCAATTCATAATATAAATTCAGTAAATTGTTAAAAAAAACAACATATTCGACTTTTGTTATTCTATATACTGCTGCCACAAAATTATCACATGACTTTAGTCTTCATTCCACTGTTACAGTTTGCATTTTGCTATTGTAATTTATATGCAAACTACAAAAAGAAAAGGCAAAGTTTAAATAATACAATAACAACAACAGAAACAAATATATGGCATTAAAAGTGTAAATAATATTATACCAAAGAATTAAATCATATATAACAGCAACATGAACAAATATATTCGAGCAACAAACACATTGTATATGCAAACTGCAAACATAAAAATCAAAAGTGCAAACAATACCATGCCAACAACTGAAAAACAAAAGAATATGAAGACATGGACTTGGTTTATTAGTGCATTACTTGAAGATATTGGTGGTGTAGAAAAAACCAAATGGACTTTCACTTCTGATAGACATAAGGGGTTGCTTGAGACATTGAAAGAACTAGCACCTGGTTGTGCTCACAGGTTATGTGTGAGACATATATACCAGAATTTCAGAAGTAAGTAGTCATCTGAAGATTTGAAGACACTGTTATGGAAAGTTGCATCAATTGGAAACAAGAATACATTTGCAATGCATATGACTGAGATTCAAAAGATTGATAGAACTGCAGCAGAATGGTTAAGGAACATCCCACCTTGTCATTGGACCAGATCACACTTCACCACAAGTTGCAAATCAGATGTGCTAGTCAATAATTTGTGTGAATCTTTCAACAACATGATACTTCAAGCAGGGGAGAAGCCTATAATCATATTTTTTGAATGGATTAAGAGAAGATTGACAACTAGACACCAAACAAAAAGAACTGGGATGAGAAGTATGAAGGCACAATTTGTCCAAACATCTTAAGAAAAATCAACAAGTTCTAGAAGACAGCAAGAAATTGCTTTCCTACTTGGTGTGGGAGGGATGACTTTGAGGTTCAACACTACATGGATACATACATTGTGAAGTTGACTGATAAGACTTGTTCATATGGCATATTTCAGCTGTGTGGGTTCCTATGTGCTCATGCATGGGCATGCATTGTAGAGAGGAGATACAAGTTGGAGGATTATGTGAACAACTGCTACAAAAAAGACATGTATTTGAAGAGATTTGAACATATGATACATGTTGTTCCATGGCAGAGAGATTACTTGAAGACTGCTTATGAACCACTTGCAGCACCAACTCCAAAGATAAAGAGGGGGAGACCTAAAAGAATGAGAAGAAAAGCACCTGAGGAGCTGCAGAGGCCCTCATTCAGAAAGGGTTTGACCCATAAATGTAATAATTGCATGTAAAGATGCCATAATAGTAACACATGCAAGAATCCAAGATCTCCAAGAGCACCAGCAGCACCAAGTGCACAAAGAAATGGCCCTAATGCACAAAAAATGACCCTACTGCATCTTCTGTACCTCCAGCAGCTCCAAGAGTACCAGCAGCTCCAAGTACACAAAGAAATGGCCCTAATGCATCTTTTGCCCCTCCAACAGCTCCAAGAGCACAAGCAACTGGCCATACTGCATCTTCTGCCCCTCCAACACCTCCAAGAGCACAAACAACTGGCCATACTGCATCTCCTGCCCCTTCATTGGTAGTGAAGTCAAGAACTCCAAGTGCTCCTCAGTTTATAAGATCTGGATGTACTGCACTTCCACCAATTCCTTCTCAAGAGTCAATGATTGTGAATACAAATGCAGCTCAACCATCAAGGGTAAAATGTAGTTTTCTTGATTTGTAAATAGTTAGTTACTTGAATTTAACTTACTTTCTATTCATTGTAGGTTTACCAGGGGAGAAGGAATGCAGCTCTGCTTGGACATGAGAAAGAGGCCTCATCAACTACTGCTTTTGCTCCTCCAAGAGACGCCTCATCAACTGTAGAAGGTGGTGCTAGTTCAACCAATCCCAAAAGAAAAACGAATGTCCAGATTTCTGAAGTGCAAAACATCAAAGATAGGTCCAAGAAGAAGAAGATGTGGAAGATTTAGAAAGCAAGTGATGATGATAATTCATTTTTTGTTATTGCTTATTATGAAGTCTTTTTGATAAACAACACTTTTGAAACTTCTAATGTAACATGGCTTATTAATGACTGTATTAGTAACATTCAGCCATTGTGAATGCTTATTTTGCATGTTTTTAGATTCTCATGAAGACATTAGTAAAACTCACTTTGTTTGAATGTTCTCAATATATTTATTTGACATTATTGTTGTTGTTTGAAGTAAAACAGGTTTGGGGAAAGTGAAAATTTAGGATTGATCTTGCCATTTTTTTTTCTGAGTTGTTTATGTAAGATTATGTTGAATCTTTTTTTTCCAGTAAGAATATTTAGCAAACAACAGCATAAAAAATTAAAAAATGAAATTAGAACAAACCCAACTATATTTTCATTAGAAATTGATGCAAGTGGAACATTGCATACAAACAAGACAAACATAACATGTACTAGTTAGTCCATCAATAACTACAATATCCATCACTGCCTCTAAATGTTCTAAATCTTCTGTAAAAGTACCATCACCATAAAAAACAACAATGCGCATATAACCCAGGAAATTTGAAAATTGTTACCACAATCTTTTGCACTCAATTTATGAACACTTGTGCATCTCGAAATTGTTTCATCCTTCTCCTCCTCAACTTTATCCTGCACTACATCTTCCCAACCTGGATATTTGACAGGAATCCCAACGGGTTCCCACGTAGCTCGAATCGGATCGCACCATTCAAAAAATTTACACCTTCGAATTTCGCAGTTATGATACAACCTACCAATTGACGGTTTTGTTGTTGATTCAACAATCTTCAGAGAAGACCTTTGTCCGCAATAACAAAACGGAGGTGTTGCGTAACGCAAATCCATATGCATCTTCATATTTCTTCTCTTTGCAGCGGTGTTGGACGAAGAGGAAGACATGAGCTCGATTGACCCCTAATTTCGGTTTGTGAGAGGAAATATAAACCCTAATTTCGGATTGTAAGAGGGAATATGCCCTCTTTACTAAGAAGTAAATACCAGATGGGCAATCATGTCCTTTTGCACAAAATCGTGCATAATTCGGGGGAGTAGTCGCACAAATAGCGCGTGAACGACACATACGATCTGGAGGGGGGAAACGACTTTGACTATATATTACAGGGGGTATGGGTCACTTTTTTTATCACAGGGGATTTTTTGGTCTTTAAGATTAACACAGGGGAGGTTGTTGCAGTTAACTCAGTAAAATATAGTTTGCTGAAACAGCAAAACGCAAAACGCAAAACAAAAATCCACGAACATCGAAAAAAGTGCAAATCAACATAAAAAAAAAAAAAAAAAAAAAAAACTTGAGGTTTGTTACTTGATATGGGTATTATAAAATGATATTTTACTGTTTGATGCTTGTATTATGAATGGATGTTTAAAGTTTGATATTTACATAACAGAGATTAACTGTAACAGTCAAGTATGAAAAAAAAACAACTTACAATAATAAATAAAAGAAGCAAAAGTGTAAAAATATATTCGAGCAAAAAACACATTATATACGTAAATTGCAAGAATAAAAAGAAAAGTGCAAATAGTACAATACCAACAACAACAAAATAAATATATAACAACAAAGTGTAAAAAATATAGCAAACAACAAAAACAATTTTCATCTCAAGATAATTAGATTTAGTCGATGCCCTTGAGCCTCTAGATACAAAACTGCTTTGGCGTTGAAAGAAGAAATGAATATAGCGGCGGAGAACGAGCGAGCCATTTTGTACTTGTTTGGTTTGCACGAAAAAAGAAAACTAAATGAAATCTTGATGATACTGAAGAATCAAGAGAAAATATGTGAATCGGGCTCAATCACATTCTCTATGGTCATCTTCTCCTTCAATCTTACATCATCAACCCTAAAAAAATCACAAAATTTAATTTAATGCCTGCCAAACTAAATCAAAATTCTTAATTCGAATTTCAATCTCGAAATCTATATCAGAGATTTTGCAAAACAGAATAAGAGTGTTGTCAAAGATGAATCAACTACTTCTCATAAACTTCCTCTCAGGATGAGTTTTTTTTTTTCAACCACGTCTCATAGGATGAGTTTTCTAAATTTTACGATGTGATACATGGGATTTATTCTCACAATTTATGTAATTAAAGACTTCCATATATAAATTATTTATTGTTCAAGGGTGTTTATGTCCATATACAAATTAATTTTATTTCATTTAATTGATTTTTTTGTTCAAATGGCCTATATCGATATCAATCTAACAGATTAGACTCCTACCCATATAAGATTGAAATAAGGGGTATAGCCAATTATCCCAAAATATAAAGGGTAACATAGACATTTCATTAGAAATTTATAATTTCCGATTTTTGTGTTAAAATAGTTGACAAAGGGTATTTTACGACAAATAGATAAATCAAGAAAAAATAGGTTATGTTATTGGGACATGTCGTGCTGTTTAAGAGTATCTCATATAAGTCGTGTTGGTGGGATCCTTACCCTAGACAAATCCTATTAATAATCCAATTTAGCAAACTGTCAAAATAAAAAAAATAATAATTAAAAAAATTAAAAAGAAAACGATTTAAGAAGAAGTAACGGAAGAGAACTATTTAAAAAAAAAAAAAAAAGAAAAAAGAACAAAGTAAGCAAAAGTGCACAAATACATAAAAAAAACCATTCTCAATTTGCAATTTTGCTAATAAAACTAGATGCTTCTTCGGACTTGTGACTCAAACTCGGGCCCAATATCATGGTCACCCTCAGCCCGTAACTTCTCGAAATAAGTACGGACCTCCTGTGCTATGATCCTCTGCATAATCTTCACCAAACACGTGTTTTCAATCTCAACCGTCGAACTTCCATCGTCAAAGATCCGAATCTCTTCCTTTCTCACCTCTTTCTCACCGTCGGGTGACTCTAGCGCTCTCCCTCCCGGCGGCAAAAGTGTGAGGGTCAGCCCATCACCCGTCGCCATATCCCCTTCCTCTAAAATCAAATCATCACGACCCCCACTGTAACTATTCTGCTCCTGCGACACACGCGAGCACTGCCTCTTCAACGCCGACTCAGACGACCCGCTCCCCGACTCATCCGAACTCCGCCGCATCGCCGCCGCGTCGCCGCCACGAACATTTCGCTTTCTCCTGAGAGTGGAGTTCCAGTGATTCTTAATGGCGTTGTCGGTCCTCCCAGGCAAGAGTCGGGCGATGGTAGCCCATCTGTTCCCGTGTACGGTATGCGCCTGCAAAATCAAGGCGTCCTCCGCCGCCGTGAAGGGGCGGTGCTTCACCGACGGGCTCAGCTGATTGCACCACCGCAGCCGGCAAGATTTGCCGGACCTCCCAGGGATGCCGTTGCTAATAAGGGACCAGTTGCGGGGGCCGTGCTCCTCCACCAGCGCTATTAGTGCAGCGTCTTCTTGTGGGTTCCAAGATCCTTTAATCTTCTCTCCAATTTCCTCCATTTTCTCTCTCTCTCTCTCTCTCTCTCTCTCTCTCTCTCTCTTTCTCTTTCTCTCTCTATAATATATATATAATATATAGAGATATGAAAGAGGAGGGGGTTTTGATGCATGATAATGTTGTAACTGTTTTGAGGGAGGAGTTGTTGGGCATGAGCCTTAAACTGCTCGCACATGACACAAACCATTTCAATTTTGTTGGTTTGTCAGTTTTGTGTGTCACCAATTTTTCTTTTTTAAATATATTAATATTTAATTAATTAAATGAGGAATTGGAAATCTTATTTTATTTAAATATAAAAGAAAGAATGTGATCATATATTATAGCCAGTATTATTATTTAGCAGTAAATAGGAAGTGATATTAATACGTAACGGATTCGGTCAGGAAAATACGAAAGACGTTATGCAAAACGGTTCAGAATACGACCCACAAACTATGGCAGTTAGTTTTTTGTATTTTTCAACTCTTCATCGCAACAACTTCTTCATTGCACACTGCACACCGTACATGTCGGTTATTTTATAATAATAATAATAATAATAATAATAATAATAATAATAATAATAATAATAATAATTGGTTTAACTCGTGGAATAAGAGACCAATTAAATTGATCAATCACGGCTAAATTTAATTGATGGATATAGAATATCTTGGGGTGGGGAGAAATAAATATTAAGATGCTACCAACAAACTACCATTAGGATATAATTATAGGTTCAAATTATGCAGCACACGCCCAAATTTCTTCCCCAATTCGTAACATAATTTGAATTTAAGCCTTTAAGGATAAAAGAAAATAATAAATAAGTGAAAGAAAAACTGTTAATTAGTTGGTAAGAAGATGTTGAAATATAGAGGTAAAATAATTAAATTATAAATGGGTAGTGTTTGGTGAGAGAGTAATGAGTTGTAACACTATAATGTTTGCAGTTAAAGCATGTGGGATGGATGTGTTGCATTCCGCTTTGGCCGTTGCAACTGATACAAGAAGTTGTTTGTGTGCTTTAAAGAGTTAATTGCAAATACCACCCCTGTGAAATCTCTAATTGTCAAATACCCCCCTATCAAAAAACAATTCGCTCATACCCCCCTGTGTAAACAAAGTCAAGGCATTGAGACCCCTGAGAGCAAATCGTGTCTCTCACGCGCTACTGCTGCGATTTCTTCTCAATTTTCGACTGTGAAATATCAAAAATGTCCCCAGCTCATTTTCCTTCCATCTTCTTCATTCTTCATCGTCCCCATTCTTCATCGTCCCCTGCTGCCCACTGCTTCACCTCCGCCGCGAAATGGGGCGCCCCCAATTGGGAGAAGCGAGTGCAAACCTCGGCCCATCCCCACTCCAATTATCCCTCATACTTCAACAACAACATCGCCGGACCCGCCACCATTTTTAGACCTGCAAAAACGCAATACACAACCATCTACAGACCCTTTATCAGAAATCAACAAAATCGAGCAAGCTGCGAGCTTCTACGCCGCCACCAAAAAAATCGGAGCTTGAAGAAGCCCACACAATTGATGGAACGCTGGGCAAGATCAACAAAATAAGAAGCTTCGGCTTGGGGTAAAATGAAAAGGTGTTATTGTTGTGCTTCTCGACCAAGGAATAGCGGGACATGAAAGAACATGTGCCAAATATGGATGGGTGTGGTGGTTCGTGGTGAGCGGCGACGGTGAATGATAAGTATGGTGAAAATTGAGAGGAAAAGTGGGGATTTGGGGCTGCGGCTGGGCATAATTGCAGAAAAATGAATGGGTTTTGGAAAATTGCAATTTAGTCCCCTAAATTAAATTTTAAAAGTTTAACAAAATTCCAATTTAGCCTCTTAAATTAATATAATTTTATGTTATACTACTTAGGGGTACACTTGTCTTTTTACCTTCGGTCAACCATTAAAATGGTAATGGGTGCGGTGAGCTTCGAAAAGTATTACACAAGGTGGTATTTGCGAATTTTTTTTTGACAGGGGGTATTTGAAAATTAGAGATTTCACAGGGGTGGTATTTGCAATTAACCCGTGCTTTAAACCCCAAAATGCAAGAAGTAACTCTAATAACCCAACTACTAACCCCTAATTTAATTTGACTAATTTATTTCCATTGACTTAAGAATTATTATCCCTATCATTCCCATCCGCTCCGTATATCCTTGTCCTCAATAATATAATCTTGATATGTATATAAGATCGTATTGAGAGTTTGTTGGGTTGGATAGTTGGAAATCCTCAAATGGCACATTCTCGATCATATAATATATGCAAATCCCACTCCTCACACTGAAATTTCCTCCATAAATACTGCCCAAAAATCACGCCCCACTAACTTGAGAAAATCTCATCATCAACATACTTCTTCATCACTTATCAAAAAAAAACTTATTCATCAACATCGAGACCCACACCACAATGGCGGTCGAAGTTTTCTGAGTAAATTTGCTGACAACCAAAGCCACTCTTTTGCAATTAAAACCACGAATAAATTGACACTATTAAATATGCTACAAAAACCAATTTTTTTAGACAGCAAGACCACCCAACAATGTAGATCGGTCATTTTGTTGAAAAATACTTTGTTAAATAACATTTACGGAAAGAAAAGTGTATAGAATAAAAATACCATTTTTTTTTTGAAATTATCAAAATCACTCTGTATAAACATGCAAGCCACTCTAGGAATGACAACGATGCGGTTCTGGGTCGGGTTTTCCTAAACTCGAGACCCAACCAGTGAAAAATATATAAAACCCATCCCCGCTCTAACCCTGTTCAGCTTAGACCCAGACCCGCCCCAACCTATACCTGAATTAAATGGTTCTGACCCTCCAAACCCGCTAAACCCGTTAATATTAAAAAAAAAATTATCATTTTTAACTTTTATAATATTTTGCTTCTATATTTTAACAAAATAATATAAAAATTAAAATACAAAATTTTAAAATACTTATACAAGTGATATAAAGTGAATAATAAAATTATATAATTAATGATATTCAAGTTCAAAGGGCAAGACGGCTAGCGATGGTCGACAAGTGATAGATTTTACTTATGAGAAATGAAATTCAAAAAAATAGTGAAATGTTTTTTACGGTTTGAAAATTTGTTATTTACCGTTCATAATAGAAAACCCTTTATCTCTCTAAAACCCCAAAACCTCCAAAAAAACCCAAGAACCCCCAAACATACACCCACGAACGCCTAAGACGGGCGCCCACGGCGTGTAGGAACGCCCGTACGTTCTGGGCGTTCGTACATGCCGTGGGCGCCCGTCTTGAGCGTTCGTGGGTGTATGTGCGAAAAAAAAAATCGTTTTTGCACTGGACGCCCAACTCGGGCGCCCAAATGCAGCTTGCACGCCCAAGTTGGGCGTGCAGTTGGCTGTTGTGCGCCCGAAATGGGCGTGGATCAGCCAACTGCACGCCCAACTTGGGGGTGCACAGCATGAATGAGCGCTCAAGTTGGGCTTTTACGCGTTTTGCCCAGTTTTTTCGATCGAAAAGATGGAATTTTTACCTCGTTATGTCGGGTATCCTGATCTTCATCCGATGAGCTCATTTGTGTTCGTATATCACACCGATAAGAATGATTTTTAATCAAATTCACATCTAAAGCATTTGAGAGGTTTTTTTCTAGAGAGAGAGTGTTTTGGAAGTTTTGAACGGTAAATAGAAATTTTCAAACCGTAAAAAGCAAGTCCCAAAAAATAAAATCGTAAAAAATGGGTAAATGAGAATGAAAACAATGAAAATTGAAAGTTTTATAAATTAAATCATAAATTAATTTATATATATATATATATATATATATATATATATATATATATATATATATATATATATATATATATATATATATATATATTAATTATAAAACATAATATATTTATACGGGTCGGTTCCAATAAGACTCGTTTTCCGATCACCCATTCGGTTCTAGAAACTTAAACCCATTACCCGATCCAAAATAAACTATTTAACTTATCCAAACACCCCCCCCCCCCCCCCCCCCCCCCGATCACCCATTCGTTTTGGCTTGTATATATTAGATTGTGGTGCACTAGAAACTGTATTTTTACTCAAAACGAGTACAAACTAGAGCTTATTCCACGAAATCTAGATGATTATGTTGAATTTGACACCATAAGGGTGGAGGTGTAAGAAAAAAAACATAGTTGAGAGGTAGATGTAATTATCCAAACAAAAGGGGTTTTTTTGTAAATTGACCATACCCCAGGAGGGTATTTGTAATTTACCCTATTTGTAATTGCTATGTGTAATGTTACAATTATGATTGGATGTTTATGTGGTTAAATTTTTTAGAACTCAATTTCTAACATTTTCTTTACATCCAGTAGGTGAATTATCAAAATACAACGCTCATTTCATAACCCCATTAAATAGCTCCATTAGAGTTGAAAGTATCTTGTTACTTCTCTCTCTCTCTCTCTTCTTTATGTTTGCTCTCGGTCCGTAAAAAAAATGAAATTTGGTCAAGAGACAAAATAGAAAGTTCAACAAAAAAATATTGGGTGAAACTACCATACGGTTATTTCTATGATACCAACGGCTTACGTCCAAAAATGAAAGATAAGTAAAGATATAAATGGAATAATTCAAGAAATTAGATTTTGAGCAAAACATCAATTGTCTCAACGAAACCATAACCACAAACCTGAATTTTATAGATATTGTATGGATCATCCCTAAACAAAAGTCCGCTAACAGATCAGAGTTATGCTTTAAATGAAAATCATGTCAATGAATTCGATCCAATCGGCGACCCCATCAGCGATGCACACAATGCCTAATTGCAAATAATGGTAATACAAACATACAAGTATGTATTCCGGATATCTATAAGAATAGCAAAGCGCGGTACATAATTTTCTGATCGCAAAAAAAAAAATAGTAAAAATCCTGTAGACATACAAAAGCCAGATTGCTAACAATAAGATTGATTATCCAAAAGCCCAAAAAAAAAAGGCAAAAATATACAAATAGAGCCTTCTACAACTCGTTGAAATGAATGGCACCGAGTTTCCAAACTAAGTAAGTAGTAGCAAACATGGCAGAGCTAATAAAGACAAAAGAAAAGACAACGACAATGACATCCATACCAGCAGATATGTTGATAGTCCAACCTTTTTCCGGCTTTCCTCTTTTGTTGTCGTCCAACATATTTGTAGGTGCTTCCGGAAGACTCGGGCGTCTTTTACCCTTGTCGGTTTCTCTTAGGGACTCCATTAGTTTGCTACCAAGCTCTGCTTTCGATGGCTTTGGATCCGTGTATCGGTTCAGTACCCTCGCTGCCCTAAGTCTCTCTCTTGCGGTTAACGGTCCTCTTTTCGGGGTCGAGTTTGATGTGTCCGATAATGCCCCTTCATTAGTCTCCTCAGGCGCAACTTCATCACTACTAGCTGGGATTAATAAAGCATTTCCGTCATCGGTTTCAATAGATTTAGAGTCATTATCAGTAGTCTCTATGGCAACATTATTATCAGCAGCAGCTAAAACGTAGAATCTTGATCTTTTCCGAATTGGTGCGGATTGTATTAATCCAAGTGGGGCCCACAGAGAAGTCGGAGTAGGGACCTTGACTAATAATATCCTATTATTAGCTCTCCTCACCTGCTGGTAGTTTACCTGCAACATCCACGCATATATATTATCCTCAAAACAAAGAAAATCAAAGTGTCGTTCAGATGAGTTTCGTTATATTCGAGTTAATGTTTATTCAGAATTCACTTGATAATAGTTAGTTACTAACCCTGGAATTGCGTGCGTCGTTTATGCCAAGTATATTATGAGTTCCACGAAGATTCAGTATTTCAGGCCAAGTATTTTCAGGCCAAGTATTACAGATGGTCTAAATCGAAAGGAATTGGTAGAAGAAATCTACAAGAATGCTCTATTATTCAATTCAGCCTAACTAAAACTAAAAGAAAATAAAAGTTTATGAAGACATTATTTAGCAATAGCAAGAGATTCTTCGGATACATGTCGTCAGTGGCTAACATTAAATATAAAATGAAACAGTGGATTGGTTAAAGGATTTAAAGAGAACTTGAATAAAGAATAAAGAATAATCTTCATATCTTGTAATTCCAAATAGTTACAACGATTTATGTGTACCCTTTTAGTATTATCATACATGTAATCTACCACCCTCATTAAAGCAATCGAATTACATCAAGTGCAAAAATAAATTTCCCTTGGAATTACTTACTAACTTTGTTGTCCTGGAGTTTTATGAACTCATTAAATCAAAGAGGACAACACCGCAAAACCGAACCATGATGAAAATATACCTAAAATTACGAGGTTGCTAATCCTGCAGAGACTCGTGTACTAAACCTAAAACTAACAACAAATACGATGGGCTACTCCGAGAGAGATTTTTCACTGCTCAAAGAAATATATTCTGAATGACTCAACCCGACCCGTATCATATTGAAAATAAAAATTGTAAAGCATAATACGGAGCATTCAAGAATGTTTAGGAGCCAGTCCACTCGCAAAATTAAAATTCGAGCTTTCTTTCAGGAATTTCTAATATCATATAAAGTTCAGTACCATATATATATATATATATATATCACGGATTCAAGGTCATCCGAAAACACACCACAGAGTTCAGATACCATACACACCCATATTTAATAAAAAATGAAATACTTATTCAAGTGCGAATAAAGAAATCATTCAATTTTAAGTAAAGAATAAAGAACAGCAACTTGAGTGGAGCAAGATAAATAAATAAAAAATCTAAAAAATTATATGCATCTAAAAGGGAACGAACAACTAAGATAAATCCTTAAGAAAATAAACAGAAAATTAAAATTAAGATACGGAGTGGAGGAAGAGTAGAGAAAAGAGACATACGGTGGGATTGAAGGAGATGACTGCATTCAAAGAAACAGCCATGAATGAGTTTGAAGATTGTGTTTTAAGGGCCAACCATCAAAATTCTTCTTTCCAAGAGAGAGAGAGAGAGAGTAATGGAACGGAAGTGAGAGAAAGTGTAAAAGAGGAGCTTGTGGAATTTGCGAATTGGAGGAAAAGGCTAACTCGCAAATGGATGGTGCAGACTAGTGCCAAATATGATCTCCTAAGATATTCATTTTATATCGTGTTTCCAAATGTTTACAATTTCTTTACCGATAAACCATAATACCATAAATAAATAATAAATCAATAAAAGGGATACAGGTGCCGTGATAAAATTTATTAGAACTACATGATAAGCTCATCTAAAGATTTGTTTAACATCTTTTATAAAATTTTATTCAAAAAATGCACCTTCACTCACAAATTCAAAATACGCCTAAGTAAATTTTAAACTGCATTTATCGTTTTATTTATTATGCATTTAATATTTTATATCTTCATCTAACATCTTTTTTTAATTTTTTTTTACAGAATATCGGGTTGTCTCTTTTTTTTTTTTTTCATTCTTCATTTTATCATTTTATACACTATTATAAAAACTTTTTTTTTCTACATAATAGTGAAAATTACAAAAAAAAAAAAAGACTGTTATTTTATTTTATTTTATTTTATGTCAATTTATATATTTTTCAATTTGTCTGTAGTACACTATGGTATACTACGGTGTACTTATATTATGGTATACTATGGTGTATTACGGTATACTATGATTTACTACCAAACCCAAGCCGCCAACAACTCTCAGCAATCGCCAACCCTAGCAGCCAACGCTCACAGCCGCGACGATCGTAGTCACCTACCAACTTTGGAAAAATCTAGATTATCATTTGAACCCAAACCAAGCAAAATCTCTTAAAAGATAAGAAAATCAGATGCAATTAATTCAAATATGCATTCAATAACATCCCAACCATAACCACAGCCCCCCTGTGGTGGCCGCCTCCACCACGACTCTCTCCACCGCCCTGCTCCAGCTTCCTCCATTGGCGCCGCCACCGGCATCCTTCGTGCTACTACTGGAGAAAAAGAGAGCGATAGAGAGATGAGAGAAATGAAGATAGAGAGAAAACAAGAGAGAGAGAGAAGAAAAATAAATCTGAATTGACAGATATGAATGTATAGGTTATAGGATTTAGGGTATAAGGGCAAGATAAAGATAAAAAAAATTAGGGAAGTTGCTCATATATTATTTCAAACCAAGGATTTAATTAAAAATTGCATTTGGACTTGTCATTTAGTTTAAATTATGTTTCGTTTGAGGGGCTCATAGCATATTATTTTTTATTTTTTATTTTTTATTTTTGGCCAAAAAAGATTTTATTATTCCATTCTTTGAACAAATGGGTCCTCGTTAAAACCTTGTAGGCCTACACAAGAAAAAAGAGTACCCCTACAATGGAATAAAAAATCGGAAGAAACACTTGATGGTCTATGGCAACATTTACAAAAATTACAATATAACCTAATCTATCCATTAATATGTACCGCTTAATCGAAGCACGGAGTTCACTACCAAATCTGATCTTCATACGATGTCCATGAGACAATTTGGCTAAATAATCTGCCGAGTCCGTAGTTGCCTTCCCTGAGCGTATGAAGCACTCGTCGATTCGCCGAAAGGTGCCGCCGTATACCCGGAATAACATAGTTTAAATCTCAAGCAACAACAAATCTTTGGTAAATCATATCCACCACAAGCTTGGCATTCGATACAATAATGATGTGATCGAAACCCATTTCCGTAGACATCTGCAAACCATCGACAATTGCTGAAGCTTCAGCCCAAATATGAGAACTAGGACCGTATAAATGAGAGAAACCATGAATGAAATGACCATCATGGGTTCGAAAGAGACGACCCCTGTTGAGCAGTTGGAAAAAAACATTGTCGAAATTATCTGTAAGCTTGAAAAGATATGCCCTTCAGCATTCTTTGATTACAAGGAATATTTTACCTATTCACTCAGCATAGGGCTCATCCAATATCCTTGGATGTATACGTTTGAGAGGTAAAATTTGTTTATGTCTTTAAAAAAAACCTAATTTGTCCTAACAAGGTATTCACAAGTTAATGAATTATCAATTTTACGTTTCTTCATTGATTAAAAAAAATGTGAAATTTGGGGTCGAGTTTAAGGATCTATTGTAGAGGCATATAGTATTGAGAAAGTTTCTACATTTTGCTCTTTATACTTTGAGCCTAATGTAGAGACAAAGTTGAATCAAGTTCTACGTAAGGATGACGGTGGTGAGGTAGATCCTAGGGGGCGTCTTTCCATTTTCACAAGCCCGGGAAGAGCATTTTGGCCTCAACAACCTATTCAGTTGTTCGAAGAAAATGAATTACGCGCAACTCATAGATATATATTGTTAAATTATGATGAACTCAACCCATTTGTCAAATAAGTGCTCAATTAAAAATATTTAAAAAAAAACATAATATTTAAATTATCATCTCATCATATTCTTCAAGCATTTGCTGTATATTTGATGATGAGACAAAATTAAATATTGACTGATAACGCACTTAGCTTATTATGTGATAAGAACTTTCCAAGGTGGTTGAAAATTTATGTAAGCTATGAAATTCAATTATTTATTTGCATACGATTTAATATATGTGATATGTTTGTTAATATTTATGTAATTTTAACAGGTAATGAATCAACAAAATAATGTTGATGAACACATTAAATTCATAGCTCAAGGGCCGAGTTGTTGGGTCAAATATCACAAAGGTTACTTTGTGAATGGGTATAAGTTTCACACAATGGACTATGGCCGTCATAAAGCAACAACAAATAGTAGTGTTTGTGTGTTAGGTAGCTCATGGAGTGAGAATGAGACGGATTATTATGGGCTCTTAGAAGAAGTGATTGTGTTGGACTACTATGGAACAACAAATAAGGTTGTTTTATTTAATTGTGAGTGGTTTTATATTTCCGATAGAATGGTTAAGGCCTACCCACGTTTTGGCGTAGTGGAAGTTAATAATACAAGGAAGTTGAACACAAATAATCCATTTTTATTGGCAAGTCAAGCTCAACAAATGCACTATACACGTTTTTCATCTTGAAATAAAGATAGACGTGAGAAAACACATTTAGTCCTCCATGACGAGTTGGATGACGATACAAATTTAGCACCAGAAAATTTGAAAATTCATTCGGACGTGGAAACTCATATACCAAATGAGGTGCATCACAATGAAGGACCTGCAACTGAAGGAGCATCAAATGATTATTCTGAGCCTCAATCTTCTACGGAACCTATTTGTTCGTCTAGACCACCAAATCAGGGCAGTCATTCACCTAATGATCCTCGCGTACGACCTTGGATAGAACGAGAAGGAAATGGGTGATATTTCTTGACTCTTCTCATTGTACATTCTCATTACTATAATTTGCATTGCTTGTGCATTTGTTTTTGCAAGTTTTTTTGTGTTGGACATCTTATACTATTTCTTGTTACAGTTTTGACTTCAGCTATCGGTTTGATGTCTTTGATGACTTTTGTGAGTGCTTTTATGTCTGTTTTGTTCCTTGACTCTACTGTATCTATTTACCCTGGTTGAGAATTTGCTCACAGAGAAGTTAGGGTAGGGACCTTGACTAATAATATCCTATTATTAGCTCTCCTCGCCTGCTGGTAGTAATTTACATGCAACATGCATGCATGCATTAATCATTAAAGCCAAAAAATAAATCAGATTGTCGCTCGGAATATTCGAGTTAATGTTTATTCAGAATGTTGGGGAATTTCACTGGATAATAGTTAGTTATTACTATTCCTGGAATTGCGTGTGTCGTTTAACGAAGATTCAGTATGTTAGGCCAAGTATCTAGATGGTATAAATCGAAAGGAATAACTGGAAGAAATCTACAAGAATGCTCAATTATTCAATTCAGACTAACTAAAACTAAGATGTTCTCTTAGATACTGTCATATAAAATAAATGTATATGAGAACATTATTTAGCAATAGCAAGAGATTCTTCGGATACATGTCGTCGGTTGCTAAAATTAAATAATAAATGAAACAGTAGTAGATTGGTTAAAGGATTTACCCCGACTCGTTGAGAATATATATACAAGAATTTTCTAGGCATTTCACATCTAAAAATATAAAATAATGTTCATATATTATAATTTCAAATAGTTTCAACGGTTTATGTGTGCCTCTTTAGTATTATCATACATGTAATGTAGCACCATAATCGAGCAATCGGATTACATCAAGCGCAAAAATAAATTTCCGTTGGCTAATTTTTCCATCAACATAGCGGAAAGCAGAGGTTGCTAATCCAAAACTAACAACAAATAAGATGTGCTGCTAGTCTGAGAGAATTCAAGAATATGGTCAGGAATTTCTAAAATAATATAAACTACAGTAGCATCACAGATTCAAGGTCAAAGTATAAGACTCAGACAAGGATTCAGATAGAATTTGACAGGTGGTTCCTTTTCTTACTATGCCTCGTTTGGTTGCCAAGATAACATTAGCCAAGATAAGACTAAATAATCTATTGAAACCCAATTATTGTATTGGACCTTGGAAGAACCAACAAAAAACATGCTTAGAAGGCCGGATAAGCCATGATAACGTAATCTTTGCGGGTCGACCCGACAAGTTATTGAGGATACCAAACATCAAACAAAGTCCAACTATTTAGTTAATCATGCATAATCTTTCCAACCAAACGAGGTCCTAAGGTAAAAGGGCAACAAAAAAATTATTGAGTGAATAGTTGGAAACCAAGTACAAATAAAGAAAGAGATACACATGTCAATTTTTTCATAAAGAATAAAGAACGGACAAAAATCACTTAGTTAGCAGACATCTAATCAGGGAGAACGAGTTCACAACAAACAACAACATATTCAACCATACCAAATTGAATATGCATCTTAAAAAAATCAACGAGTAACACGGATAATACTAAAGAAAATACACACAAAACACGGATTAACCGAGAAGAGAAAATTAAGATACCGAGTGGAGGCTATAAAAAAGACATACAGTGGGATTGAATGTGATGACAAAATTCAACGGAACAACCATTAGTGAATTGGGAGATTGTATTTGATTCAGTAAAATCAGTATCTTGGCCCGTTAAAGGATGGCCCAACAAGGGCCCAACAAGAAGACTCCCGCAAGGCACAACATAGATGCGAGAGGAGGACGGCCCCTCGCTGGCGAGGAGGAAGAGCTTAACTTCTCGCAAGCGAGAGGTCCGACATAGCCGCCTCGCATTTAATGCATGTCTCCTCATGTGTCAGGAATATCAGGGAACATATAGTCTTGGGAATATGTACCACACAACACTGTTCCTTAAAGAGACAAGTTAAGCTCAATTGAATCTTTGTTTGGAGTCCAGAATAATTGGATTAGACGGGCTAAATTGGAGTAAAATTCGAGTTCATATCCGGACTTTTTCTATAAATAGTAGAAGGTCAGATAAGCAAAGACACGCCTCCATAATAAAAAATAAATTGTTAATTAGCAAAAAGATCTTATATTAAAGAAACCTACTAATTTGGCCGTCGGAGTGCTAACTCCGGCATCAGCCCGATTTTTTTTTCCTGGTCTTATTCTGTAGAACCCGGTATGAAGGAAGAATTTGGTCAAAACAATATCAACGGATTCGGCTGAATCAAATGGCGCTGTCTGTGGGAACACTCTGAGTATAGGAACGTTGAGATAACCAAACCCCTTTTTTTTAAACTATTATCCTTTTCTTTTCCTTACTATACTACCCAAGATAAATCTAATAATGAATACCCCCGTGGAGAAAATTGGTCAACTTGGTCCATCAGATCCAGAAATTAGCCCAACGCCCTACCCTGATACACAGGGAGTTTATCTAGGAGGTACCTCCGTCCAGCGAGGAGATCTTTTACACACTCCAGATGCTTCAACAACCGGCCCTACGGTCTCTCTTACCATGGAATCACTCCAAGCCCTCCTGACGGCAGTAGCTCAAGGTGGATTATCGAGTAAAAGGAGAGAACAAGAGGGGCTACCGCCCACGAAGAGGCGTCTGAAGTACACAGGGTCAGAGGAAGATCCTCCTTTGGAGCAAGAGACACTAAATGTGGCTCTCGCTGCGACAGAACCGCAGGGTCATGCTCAGGTGAGGAGAAGCCCGTTCACAACGAAGATACTAAATGACGAGCTCCCTGGGTCGTTTCGACCAGTCACAAACGAATATTTGGGAACTACGGACCCCAACGAGCATATTTGCAGATTTAATAACACGTCTGACCTGCATCGCTTTTTGGATGGGGTAAAGTACAGAGTGTTCACTACGACTCTAGCGGGACCAACTCAACCATGGTTCAGCTAGCTCCGACTCTCCTCGATAGGTAGTTTTGAGCAGCTCGCCTCTGTATTTCTCGACCATTTCGCGAGCTCGAAGAAACAGAAGAGGAGCACCTTGACTCTATTCGCGGTCAAGCAGAGGGAGGGAGAACATCTACGAAGTTTCATCAAGTGTTTTATAACAGCTACATTAGAGGTACCAATAACTTCTGAAGAAGTTTTGATCAACGCCCTAGCGCAAGGGTTGCGAGTAGGAGATTTATTTACCTCTTTATCCAAACCCCCCCCCCTCTCGTTCAATGATCTATTGAAAAAGGCTGAGCGATACATGAACGCGGAGGAAGCATAGCAGAGCAAAGCCGCTGATGTGAAAGGAATTGATAGGAGGAAAGAAAGACAAGAAGAAAAAATCCAGAGACCCACCCCTTCGATCAGAAAAGAGGGGCCTGTGGAGAAGCGAGTAGGTCCCCGGTTTGAGAACTACGTGTCGCTTGTCGCACCTCCTGCCGAGAGCCTGATGGCTATCGAAAACCACCCGAAATTAAAATGGCCTCACACCTACTCCGAGATTCCCAAGAAAAACCCATCCACGGGAAGTTTCTGTTGTTTCCATAATGACTATGGTCATACCACAAATGAGTGTCAGCATCTAAGGGACGAGATAGAAAGACTAATTCGAGCGAAGAACCTACCTGAGTTCGTAAAGCCAGGACAGACTCCGGCGAGTGCACCGGCCCCACATGTCCGGCCCAATAGCAATTGTCCAGAGAACGGTCGGGAGCAGCCAAGCGAGAGGAATGACCATCCCCGGTGGGAGGTTTCATCCACATGATATATGGAGGACCTTCGGGAGGGGATTTGAACAGGGCCCGAAGAGCTCATCTGAGGCAGTTAAGGGAAACGGAGGAGCTCTTTGAAGAAGTAGAACCAGCTGATCTGGTGAGTCGCACGAATCTACAACTCCTCTATGAAATGGAATCACAGCTCGCCGAGGTACAAAGGGTGTCGCATGTTCCTCTCATCATGTTCGGAATACTAGATGAGGAGGGGATACAACATCCTCATACAGATTCCTTGGTGATCACGGCCATGGTAGCCAATTTTGACATTGCATGAATCCTAGTAGACACAGGAAGTTCTGCGGATGTCATTTACTGCAGCTGCTTCAAGCAGATGAATATGAATTTCGAACTGAAGTACGTAGAGACCAGCTTGATGGTGTTCTTGGGCAAGACGGTCCAAGCTATATGAGATGTTTGCCTCCCCATCTCGCTGGGGATGGAACCCGTGCGGGCTATCAGGTCAATAAAATTCCTAGTATTGGACGTCCCCTCTACTTACAATATGATACTTGGTCGGCCTTCCATGAATTTATTCCGAGCCGTGGTATCAACCTATCATATGAAACTAAATTTCCCAGTTGGAGATCAGATCGGGGAAGTGCGAGGAGATCAAGAGACAGCGAGGAGGTGCTATTATGACGCATTAAGACGAACTGGTAGAATAGATAGCATCAACATTGGGCGAGCCGACACGATGGAAAGACATGAGCCTCGCCCCGGGGTCGACCCTGAGAAGGAGGATAGTCATGTGCGGCCCATGGATGAGTTAATGACGGCGCAACTGTGCGAGAAGGATACTACTCGCACTACCAGAATTGGGAGAGACATGGATGCCACGATGGCAAAACAGTTGGTAGAATTCTTGCGACACAACCAGGATGTGTTTGCCTTCTCGCCAAATGATTTGGTCGGGATTGACAACCTATTGGCTGTTCACAAGTTGAATGTCAAGCCCGGGACCAGGCCGGTAAAACCCAAAAGAAGGCATTTTGGAGCTGAAAAAGATAGAATAATACATGAGGAAGTGCAAAAGTTGCTGAGTGCGGGTCAAATTCGCGAGATAAGATTTCCTACTTGGTTGTTCAATGATGTCTTAGTAAAAAAAAGGGTCGGTAAATGGAGGATGTGTATCGACTTTAGGGACCCGAACAAAGCATGTCCGAAAGATTATTACCCACTTCCTCGAATCGACCAGCTTGTAGATTCAACGCCAGGTTGTGAGATGCTGAGTATGATGGACGCATCCCAAGGCTATCATCAGATACCTCTAGATCGAGAGGATCACGCCAAAGTAAGCTTCATCATGTCGACATGCACCTACTGCTACACAGTGATGCCCTTTGGCTTGAAAAATGCGGGCGCAACTTATCAGCGATTGGTGGATCGGATGTTTCGAGCACAGTTAGGAAGAAGTTGGAGATATATGTGGATGACATGCTGGTAAAAAGTAAGGAAGCGAACACACATCTAAAAGATCTCCAAGAAACTTTTCGCACCTTACGACAGTACAGAATGAAGCTCAACCCAAATAAATGTGCCTTCGGAGTCAGGACAGGCAAGTTCCTCGGTTACATGGTTACTGAAAGAGGAGTGGAGGCGAACCCAAAGAAGGTGCCAGCCGTTATAGACATGAAGGCTCCGAGAAGCATTAAAGAAGTTCAAACGCTGGCGGGAAGGATCACGGCACTAAGCAAGTTTATATCAAGATCCGGGGAAACCAATTACCGCTTCTTCAAAATTCAGAGAAAGGATGCCAAGTTCACGTGGACCGAAGAATCAGAAGTCGCTTTTGCCCAACTGAAGACGCTTCTTTCTCGATTAACACTATTTGTGACACCCCCTAGTATTCATATAGCAACCCGAGAGGGTTTGCCATGCACGGAAGCTTTAAAGGTATTATTTAAGTAATTGGGTATGTGGGTAGACTCCAAGGGGTTTAGGGAATCGATTACACCTTAGTATTATTTTTTTTTTTTTTGAGAATTTAAAGACGGAGTCGGCTTCGGAAAAGGTTTCGGCGGGATGATTTAGTGGGATGGTGGAGCATACGTCTATTTACCCAATGATTTCGTAATATAGACTTTTAAGTGGTGTCACCTTGATAAAGCATAGAAAAAGGTTAAAGTCCATAATTAAAACTACATATTAATAAATGGACCATAGTTTAACAAAAAGGGGCCCACATTCGGAGAACTTAGTCTCCTTCACCACGGATAATAATACACATGAGCTACTATAGAAATCGTAATTGTCCTAAGGACAATGTACACAAAAGATAGTACTACAAGCATTATAAGTAGATCCTCCATACGAACCAAAAACCCGGAATCGGCCTCTCGAAACGTCGACTAGTCCAATCCGGTGGAGTGAGTAGTACTAGTACCTGCAAACGGAGAATATCTATATGAGCTAACAAAGCTCAGTAAGGTTATCGAAAGATACCGAGAATTTAAAATATAGTTATACTACATATACTATATAATAATAACACAAGCATCACAACAATTGACATAACTTACATTTAGAGTACATATAATTCCTTAGCTATAGAAACATAAGAATTCTTCTTTTTATCGGATCCGATGAGAAATCAACTCCTTTACTTAGAACACGAGAAATTTATTCTGAGCCCGTTTTGGTGGAATCAAACCACCCAACTGTAGTATCTATGGTTGGAATACCGGCCCCCCGTATCCTTTCTCGTCTTTTCTAAGTATTTCATTAATTCCCCAATTTATTTTATTTAATTACACAAATGGCACGGCTGAAGTACTTAGAATTTCGATTGAGTACATAAAGGTATAAATATTCCACAATAACCCATAAGAAATATAAAAGTCACAAAACATCACAAATATCAATCAAGTGACCATTAAACACATGTTTCACACAAACTTGGCTTTTATCGAAAAGCACATTAAAGCATACTTACCCCAAAATAATACTCAAAACATTCAAAACCAATCTTATTGCTAATTGATTCTAGGATTTAAGGGAAAACATGCTAGGGTAGGAGGTTTCGGTTATTCAGCACAACACCCCTGAACTTCTGAAAATTACAGTTCTGCCCTCCAAAGTTTAAAACTCACACATGCAATATGATCTAAAGTTCAAAATTCATAATTTCACAAAATCAACCCTTGACTTAACTGAAATTCAATTTTAATGCAGAAAACTCAGTTAGAATGATTTGATGCCGAATTTCCAGAAATTACATAACTCACCCTAGATTCTCTAGATCTATACATGCAAGACCTCTAGAAATTCACAAGTTCCATTTTCTGGTAAAACCCCTTTAAAACTGAATATTTTCCTTTTACTAAATGCTGGAAAACAGACCTGGAATTCTAATTGGACCCATTTTCTCGAAAATTACAGATTTACCCCAAAACTCTTTCCAATAACACATACAACAACACTATAATTTCAAAATCCACTTTTCATGAAAAATCCCCAAAAATCCGAAATCTTTATTCAAAATATGCAGAAAACGAAGTTAAAAATTTAATTTATGCAACAACTTTGAAAATTCCATTTTCCACCCCAAAACTTTTAGATCCATACATGCAAGGCCACTAGAAGTTCAAAAATTACTCTTTTCTTAAAAATTTCCCTAAATCTGAAATTTCAGTTCAATAAATGCTAAAAATCATTTTTGAAAACTTATATGAATCTGACTTCTCACAAATTGCAGATCTGGCCCGAAAATATGCCGATTTATACATGCAACCCCAAAACTTTTTCAAATTCAATTTCTTCACAATTTTCGAAATAACTGAAAATTCTTTGAAGGTAATCAACTCAAATCTACCATTTAAGACCTCTGATCATACATGCAATAACATAAATCATATGAACCAACAAAAAGGAACAAATAAATGCAAGAATCAACACAAACAAGAATTAGGGGTGTCTTTTAATTAATTTCGAAATTTTATCCTTAATACTTGATACCTCCATTTGCAGCAAGGATTTCGATTCCTTACCTTAAAAAAACAGAAAGGAAAAAGGCTAGATGAAAAGGGGAAGGTTCTTGGGAGCCTTCAAAGAAAAACCGAAAGTTAGAGGGGGAAAAACGAAGAAGAAAGAAGAGGTGGAAGAACTTGGAATGGCGGATTCTTACCTTCTTCAAGCTTGCAAATCCAGCCAAGCTACCTTAATGTGGAAAGACACCGTATAGATTTCTAGGTGGGAAGTGTTTTCATTTGTGAAGGGGCACCATGTATTTATAGTGTTCTTGGAGAATTCAAGGGCAAGGGTGAGATAGGGAATTCTCATTTTTGGTTTGGGGAATATCTTGCTGAATCGGGGGGTGGTTCGAGCTTGGAGGAGCTGCTATCAATGGTGGTTTCGGAGGAAAGAACAAGGGAGAAGAAGAGGGGCTTGGTGCAGCCGAAATGAGGGGGAGGGAGAGACTCTTGACCTTCTTATGGAGCATGCTAGAGGTGGAGTGTAGGAATGGTTTAGTAGGGGTTAGGCTAGGCTTTAGGATAATCATTTACTTAATTTCAAATTATTTAATAATCCACCCCTAATTACACACACACACATACACGGCACACACATACATATATATATATATATATATATATATATATATTATATATTATGATAATTCCTAATATGCATGCATAATTACCGAAACACATAGGCACATAAGGTCACGTAATAAATTTGATATCTAATAATTCGGATATCAATAATTCACGTATAGCCCTAAGTTTTTGGAAAATCTAGCATTTACGTGACTAGAGGTTTTATTATCGTGTTTTGAACACGTGGGGTGTTACAATCTTCCCCCCTTTAAAATTTTGTCCCCAAAATTTGTTACCTGTCCCGAATAATTCGGGATAGAGACTCCTCATTTCTGATTCGCGTTCCCATGTAGCTTCTTCGGGTGTGTGGTTGTGCCACTGCACTTTGACTAGGTGAATCTCGCGGTTTCGGAGTGTCTTGGTTTTGGAGTCGAGAATTCGGAGGGGTTTTTCTTCGTAGGAAAGGTTCGGATTTAGCTCAATAGGTTCGGCCTTGAGAACGTGTTCGGGGCTAGGAATGTATTTGCGAAGCATGGAGACGTGGAATACGTTATGGATTCGGGATAGGTTAGGCGGAAGTGCTAGACGGTAAGCGCGACTGCCTATCCTTTCGAGTATTTCGAACGGTCCGATATATCGCGGAGATAGTTTGCCTCGGTTTCCGAATCGCAAAATCCCTTTAAAAGGGGCTACTTTTAGGAATACTAAACTTCCGACTTCGAATTCCAAATCTCGCCTCCTATTATTAGCGTAGCTTTGTTGTCGGTTTTGTGCGACTCGCATGTTTTCTCGGATGTCTCGAACTAGATTCACCGTTTGTTGAACTAAATTGGGTCCAAGAAGTTTTCTCTCTCCAACTTCATCCCAATAAAGGGGAGATCGGCACTTTCGTCCATAAAGTGCTTCGTAGGGCGCCATTCCGATTGATGTTTGGAAGCTATTATTATACGCAAATTCGATCAACGGTAGTCGAGATTCCCAGTTGCCTCCAAAGTCGAGTATACAGGCTCGAAGTAGGTCCTCTAGGGTTTTAATCGTGCGTTCCGACTGGCCATCAGTTTGGGGATGAAAGGCTGTGTTGAATGATAACTTGGTTCCAAGAGTTCCGTGCAAACTTTTCCAGAACTTTGAGGTGAACCGTGGGTCTCGATCCGAAATAATAGCCGTCGGAATTCCATGGAGTCGGACGATTTCTCGCATATAGAGTTCTGCGAGTCTATCTAAGCTAAACGTCTTGCGGATTGGAAGAAAATGGGCTGATTTGGTTAGCCGATCGATGATTACCCAAATCGAGTCGGAACCGTGCCGGGTCCTTGGGAATCCTTGAACAAAGTCCATCGTTATCACTTCCCATTTCCATTCGGGAATTTGGTTCGATTGAAGTAATCCTCCGGGTCGTTGGTGTTCAGTCTTGATTTGTTGGCAGGTGAGACATTGGGCAACGAATCGAGCTATATCGCTTTTCATTCTCGGCCACCAATATAGTTTCTTCAGGTCTTGGTACATTTTGGTTGATCCGGGGTGACATGTATATGTGGTCTGATGTGCCTCTGCTAATATGAGCCGTTTAATTTCGGCATCGTCGGGAATGCAAGTGCGGTTTTGGAATAGGAGAAATCCGTCTTTGGAAATTCGGAAATTAGGGTTTGCTTCGGGATTTGTGCGAATTTTCTGAAGTTGGGGGTCCTGATCTTGAGCTGTCCTCACGCGGTTTCGGAAATCTGATTCAACTACTAGGGCGTTTATTGATTTCCGGCTAAGAGCATCTGCTACGACATTCGCCTTCCCGGGGTGATATAGAAATTCGCAGTCATAGTCTTTAACCAGATCGAGCCATCTTCGCTGCCTCATGTTTAATTCCTTCTGTGTGAAGAAATACTTCAGGCTTTTGTGGTCGGTGTAAACGGTGCACTTATCGCCGTATAGGTAGTGACGCCAGATTTTAAGTGCAAAGACTACTGCTGCGAGCTCCAGATCGTGAGTTGGGTAATTTTTCTCGTATTCCTTGAGCTGCCGGGACACGTAAGCTATCACTTTTCCGTTTTGCATAAGTACAGCACCTAGTCCGAGTTTGGATGCGTCGCTATAGATCACAAATCCTCCGGATCCTTCTGGTAGTGAAAGAATCGGAGCGGTGGTTAAACGCTTCTTTAGTTCTTGGAAGCTAGCCTCGCGGTCTGGGGTCCATCGGTAAGTGACTCCTTTTTTCGTGAGTTGAGTGAGGGGCGATGCGATTTTCGAAAAATCTTGAACGAATTTGCGATAGTATCCGGCTAAACCAAGGAAACTCCGTATTTCCTTTACGTTCTTTGGGGTTGGCCATGTTGAGATTGCTTCTATTTTGCTGGGGTCGACAGAAAGTCCTTCGGCGGAGATGATGTGGCCAAGAAAAGTGACTCGGGGTAGCCAAAATTCACATTTACTGAACTTGGCGTAGAGTTGATGATCTCGGAGTGTTTGAAGTACTATTCGTAATTGGGAGGCATGTTCTTCTTGGGTCTTGGAGTATATAAGGATATCATCGATAAAGACGATGACAAACTTGTCGAGGTACTGATGAAAAACTCGATTCATAAGGTCCATGAAAGCGGCTGGTGCGTTGGTTAACCCAAACGGCATTACTATGAATTCATAATGGCCGTATCGTGTTCGGAAGGCAGTCTTTGGAATATCGGTGTCTTTGATCTTAAGCTGGTGGTATCCTGACCGAAGGTCGATTTTGGAGAAGACGGACGACCCTTGGAGTTGGTCAAATAGATCGTCGTGCGGGGTAGCGGATATTTATTCTTTATGGTCACCTTATTCAACTCTCGATAGTCGATGCAAAGGCGGAAAGATCCGTCTTTCTTCTTAACGAATAGTACCGGGGCTCCCCATGGGGAGTGACTGGGGCGGATGTAACCCTTATCAAGTAACTCTTGAACTTGATTCTTCAATTCTTTGAGTTCCACCGGAGCCATGCGGTACGGAGCCTTTGAGATTGGTTCTGTTCCCGGAATAAGATGAATTTCGAATTCGATTTCGCGATCGGGCGGTAGCCCGGGTAGGTCATCGGGGAAAACGTCGGGAAATTCTTGGACAACGGGAAGTTCGGACATCACCGGTTGAGGTTTTGAGCTAGTCTCCAGAAGGTCGACTAGGTAGCCGATATGTCCTTTGTTGATGAGTTTGGTGGCTTTGATTGCGGATATTATGGGAATTAGAATCTCGGCGTCGCTTTGAAATTCCAGTAGGGTGTGATTTGGAAGAGAAAAGCTTACGGTCTTTAGGGCGCAGTTGATTTGGGCCTTGAATTTGGTCAACCAATCCATTATGAGGTCAAAGTTTTCGATTGCTAGTACGATGAGATCGAACCTCATGGGTTGAGATTTAATTTGAATGGGGCAATCCTTCACTATTTTGTCGGTGATCATTTCTTCGCCCGAGGGCATAGAGATGCGATATTCGTGGCTTACTCGAGTTGGTACTAATCCAAGACGTATGCACACATTGGTGGAAATAAAGGAGTGTGTAGAACCAGAATCAATCAAAGCATACACGGGTTCTCCAAGAATAATGACGGTACCTGCGATCATCGTCGGATCTTGACGTACTTGCTCTCGGGTCATGGCAAACGCGCGGCCGGGGACTCGAGTTTGAGCGCTGGGGCAGTCTCTCGCCTTATGGCCTGGCTTTTTGCATCGAAAACACAATTCGGTGTCCTTTACGCAGATTCCAAAGTGAGCCTTTCCGCAGTTTGAGCAAGTTGGCTTGGTCGTTGGTGTTACCGGTCTAGGGTTTGGACTCTGGACCTTCTTTCCTTTGAATTTATGATTCCCAAAGTTGGCCTTCTTCCATGGTCGTAGTGTGGGTGGTTGGGATCGCTTCCCTTGCTGAATTTCATTTTCGTCTTGAGCAGCCGTCAGTGCCTTGTCCACCATTTGGCGAAAGGTAGTGGCATCGGACATGCGGATGTCCCTTCGAATTTCGGGTTGTAAACCCCTTGTGAAGTGATTTTTCTTTTCCTCAACGTCCTTGGCGATGAATGGGGCGTACAGGCATCCTCGCTCGAATAACCGAACGTATTCGGTCATGGTAAGATCCCCTTGGCGGAGCTCCAAGAATTCCTTGAGTTTGTTGGCCCGGACGTCCTTGGAAAAGTATTTCTCGAAGAACTGAACCTTGAATGCTTCCAATGACAAGTTCTCGAGTTCAATACCTTCCTTAGCTCCTTCCCACCAGTTCCGGGCTTCGTTGCGAAGTAGAAAGAGGGCACAGTGCACTCGTTCACGGTCATCCATTTGCATGTAATCAAAGATCACCTCCAAGGATTTGATCCACTCTTCGGCTACGACCGGGTCGGGATCACCGTGGAACTCGGAGGGCTTCATACGGAGGAAACGTTCGTATAGGCTTTGGGGATTTGGCTGAGGCGTAGGTGGGGTGCGTTGGCTTTGAAGGAGTTGTTGGATCTGGTCGTGATGATTTTGCGCTTGTTCGCGGATGAGGTTTGATAGACCGAGAATAATGTTAGCGGTGTCCGGGAGATTATTGGCGGTGGCGGTGTTCCGAGATGGTCTTCCTGCCATGTCTTAATGTGTGTTGCGAAAATTTTAGATCAATAATAAAAAAAAATGAAACATAAGTAAGCACATATTTACCGGACCGACTGAGTCTTTCTCGCTTCGAGGTTTCCGAATTCCGGTTCGATGCTCGTATAAAGTTTCTACAAATTTTGCTCTGATACCATGTCTGTGACACCCCCTAGTATTCATATAGCTAGGGGTGGGTTTTTTTTACCAAATTGCCCTACCAACCCGTTGCCCTACCGAACCGTACCGATTCTCTACCGAAGTATTACCGTACCCTACCGTACCATACCGAAATATTTTGGTAGGGCAACGGCACTTCACATTATTAAAATGGTAATGCCCTACCGTACCGAAATATTATTAATAAATAAAATTTTATTTTAATAATTCATTTATTATATATAATTGATGTTAAAAGTTTTTATGTTATAATTTTATTTAAGAAATATTTTACATTAGGTAAATTTAGAACATATATTTAGGACACTTATATTTTAAAAATTAGTTTTGTACGTTTTAAACATGTATACCTTGAATTGCTTTGAAAAAAATGATATTTAATTTAGACTTAAATAATAGATAATATAAATTGGTAATTACCAATACCATACCGTACCGTACCGAACTTTTGGTATACCGAAATCGGTATACCGAAGTTTTTGGTAGGGCAATGGTAATGGATTTCATAATACCGAAATTTCGGTATTGGTAGTGATTCGAGGGGTTTGGTACGGTTGCCCTACCAAACCCACCCCTACATATAGCAACCCGAGAGGGTTTGCCATGCACGGAAGCTTTAAAGGTATTATTTAAGTAATTGGGTATGTGGGTAGACTCCAAGGGGTTTAGGGAATCGATTACACCTTAGTATTATTTTTTTTTTTTTTGAGAATTTAAAGACGGAGTCGGCTTCGGAAAAGGTTTCGGCGGGATGATTTAGTGGGATGGTGGAGCATACGTCTATTTACCCAATGATTTCGTAATATAGACTTTTAAGTGGTGTCACCTTGATAAAGCATAGAAAAAGGTTAAAGTCCATAATTAAAACTACATATTAATAAATGGACCATAGTTTAACAAAAAGGGGCCCACATTCGGAGAACTTAGTCTCCTTCACCACGGATAATAATACACATGAGCTACTATAGAAATCGTAATTGTCCTAAGGACAATGTACACAAAAGATAGTACTACAAGCATTATAAGTAGATCCTCCATACGAACCAAAAACCCGGAATCGGCCTCTCGAAACGTCGACTAGTCCAATCCGGTGGAGTGAGTAGTACTAGTACCTGCAAACGGAGAATATCTATATGAGCTAACAAAGCTCAGTAAGGTTATCGAAAGATACCGAGAATTTAAAATATAGTTATACTACATATACTATATAATAATAACACAAGCATCACAACAATTGACATAACTTACATTTAGAGTACATATAATTCCTTAGCTATAGAAACATAAGAATTCTTCTTTTTATCGGATCCGATGAGAAATCAACTCCTTTACTTAGAACACGAGAAATTTATTCTGAGCCCGTTTTGGTGGAATCAAACCACCCAACTGTAGTATCTATGGTTGGAATACCGGCCCCCCGTATCCTTTCTCGTCTTTTCTAAGTATTTCATTAATTCCCCAATTTATTTTATTTAATTACACAAATGGCACGGCTGAAGTACTTAGAATTTCGATTGAGTACATAAAGGTATAAATATTCCACAATAACCCATAAGAAATATAAAAGTCACAAAACATCACAAATATCAATCAAGTGACCATTAAACACATGTTTCACACAAACTTGGCTTTTATCGAAAAGCACATTAAAGCATACTTACCCCAAAATAATACTCAAAACATTCAAAACCAATCTTATTGCTAATTGATTCTAGGATTTAAGGGAAAACATGCTAGGGTAGGAGGTTTCGGTTATTCAGCACAACACCCCTGAACTTCTGAAAATTACAGTTCTGCCCTCCAAAGTTTAAAACTCACACATGCAATATGATCTAAAGTTCAAAATTCATAATTTCACAAAATCAACCCTTGACTTAACTGAAATTCAATTTTAATGCAGAAAACTCAGTTAGAATGATTTGATGCCGAATTTCCAGAAATTACATAACTCACCCTAGATTCTCTAGATCTATACATGCAAGACCTCTAGAAATTCACAAGTTCCATTTTCTGGTAAAACCCCTTTAAAACTGAATATTTTCCTTTTACTAAATGCTGGAAAACAGACCTGGAATTCTAATTGGACCCATTTTCTCGAAAATTACAGATTTACCCCAAAACTCTTTCCAATAACACATACAACAACACTATAATTTCAAAATCCACTTTTCATGAAAAATCCCCAAAAATCCGAAATCTTTATTCAAAATATGCAGAAAACGAAGTTAAAAATTTAATTTATGCAACAACTTTGAAAATTCCATTTTCCACCCCAAAACTTTTAGATCCATACATGCAAGGCCACTAGAAGTTCAAAAATTACTCTTTTCTTAAAAATTTCCCTAAATCTGAAATTTCAGTTCAATAAATGCTAAAAATCATTTTTGAAAACTTATATGAATCTGACTTCTCACAAATTGCAGATCTGGCCCGAAAATATGCCGATTTATACATGCAACCCCAAAACTTTTTCAAATTCAATTTCTTCACAATTTTCGAAATAACTGAAAATTCTTTGAAGGTAATCAACTCAAATCTACCATTTAAGACCTCTGATCATACATGCAATAACATAAATCATATGAACCAACAAAAAGGAACAAATAAATGCAAGAATCAACACAAACAAGAATTAGGGGTGTCTTTTAATTAATTTCGAAATTTTATCCTTAATACTTGATACCTCCATTTGCAGCAAGGATTTCGATTCCTTACCTTAAAAAAACAGAAAGGAAAAAGGCTAGATGAAAAGGGGAAGGTTCTTGGGAGCCTTCAAAGAAAAACCGAAAGTTAGAGGGGGAAAAACGAAGAAGAAAGAAGAGGTGGAAGAACTTGGAATGGCGGATTCTTACCTTCTTCAAGCTTGCAAATCCAGCCAAGCTACCTTAATGTGGAAAGACACCGTATAGATTTCTAGGTGGGAAGTGTTTTCATTTGTGAAGGGGCACCATGTATTTATAGTGTTCTTGGAGAATTCAAGGGCAAGGGTGAGATAGGGAATTCTCATTTTTGGTTTGGGGAATATCTTGCTGAATCGGGGGGTGGTTCGAGCTTGGAGGAGCTGCTATCAATGGTGGTTTCGGAGGAAAGAACAAGGGAGAAGAAGAGGGGCTTGGTGCAGCCGAAATGAGGGGGAGGGAGAGACTCTTGACCTTCTTATGGAGCATGCTAGAGGTGGAGTGTAGGAATGGTTTAGTAGGGGTTAGGCTAGGCTTTAGGATAATCATTTACTTAATTTCAAATTATTTAATAATCCACCCCTAATTACACACACACACATACACGGCACACACATACATATATATATATATATATTATATATTATGATAATTCCTAATATGCATGCATAATTACCGAAACACATAGGCACATAAGGTCACGTAATAAATTTGATATCTAATAATTCGGATATCAATAATTCACGTATAGCCCTAAGTTTTTGGAAAATCTAGCATTTACGTGACTAGAGGTTTTATTATCGTGTTTTGAACACGTGGGGTGTTACACTATTAACCAAACCGAATGCAGGAGAAAAGTTGTATGTGCATTTATCCGTGGGCGAATATTCAGTGAGCTCGGCTCATCCGAGAGGAGAAAGGAAAGCAAAGTCCAATATATTATGCGAGCAGACTTTTGCGTTGACCTGAAGAGCGATATACCAAAATCGAGAAAATCGGTCTGGCACTGGTAACCACGGCAAGAAAACTACGGCCTTATTTCCTCTCGCACACAGGTATAGTCCGAACTAATCATCCTACGAGCCGCGGTTAGCGATTTAAGGGCAGGCTCTGGCAGATTTCCTACAAGAAACCACGAGAATCAATGAAAAGGCAGAATGGAGACTATTCACTGATGGCTCATCCAACTCGATGGGGAGTGGAGCGAGTGGTACTGCAAAAAAAGGCGAGTGCGAGGGAGTAGAATATGCAATTAAATTGCTCTTTCGAGCTTCCAAGACGAAGTAGAATATGAGGTAGTAATACATGGTATGAAATTGGCTGCATTAGCAGGTGCCAGAAAAGTGACCATCTTCTCGGATTCTCAGTTAGTAGTCCAGCAAATAAAAGGCGAGTTCGAAATTAAAAGCGGTAGGATGAATAGCTATTGCGAGGTAGTGCGAGTCCTTATTTAGGAATTCGAAAAAATCGACCTGACCCAAATTCCGAGAGAGGAGAATGCAAGAGCGGACTTCCTCGCAAAAATAGGAAGCATGGACATAGGCTGTGAGTCACGGAAAGTGCAAATAATCATAGGAGAGCTATCCTTGAGCGGTGGACACCAAATCTTGGGGATGATGGAGACCCAAGACTGGTGCACGGAAATAAAGAATTATTTGCTAGGTAAAAATCAGGAGAGCTCACGAGATAGGGCAAGGTTGAGCCAGCGAGCAAGACATTTTTGTCTCGATGGAGACATATTATACAAAAGAGGCTATACGAGACCTTACCTGCAATGTTTGGGTACGCAAGAAGGCCAGTATGTTTTGCGAGAGATCCACGAGGGATGCTGCGGTGATCATGCCGGGGGAGGGCTCTAATTATACGAGTGCTGAGGAGCGGGTACTTCTGGCCGACCATAAGGAAGGATGCGATGTAGTTTGTCAAGAAATCAAAAGCATGGACCATTAATACATGTCCCAGGCGAGGAAATGACGGTCATCACATCACCTCATTTGTTCGCACAATGGGGCATAATATAGTGGGACCCTTGTCGCTCGTTAGCGGGCAAATGAAGGTTTTGATAGTGGCGGTGGACTATTTTAGCAAATAGCTAGAGGTAGTGGTAGTGGCGAAGATAACATAAACAAAAATCATGAAGTTCTTACGACAGAATATTTGTTGTCGCTATGGATTGCCAAAAAACCTCATCTCGGACAATGGTACACAATTCAACTCGAAAAAGATACAAGACTGGTGCGAGGGTTTAGGAATATAACAATGGTTCGCAGCCGTGGCGCACCCGCAGATCAATGGCCAAGTTGAGGCAATTAACCGCATACTACACGAAGGAATAAAAAAGCGATTATAAAAAGCAAAAGGAAACTGGGTAGAGGAATTGCACGCAATTCTATGGGCATATCAAATGACACGAAAGGAGTCAACGGGAGAAATCCCTTTTTTCGCTTGTTTACGGATCTGAAGCAGTAGCTTCAGTCGAGATAGGAATGCCCTCGAGCAGGATTATGAATTTCCAACAAACGTCCAACAGCGAGCGTTTACGAGAAAACCTGGACCTAATAATTGAAAGGCGAGAGGAGGCCAGGCTCAAATAAAGCAAGGGTTAAGGCCGCATATGATAAAAGAATTAAAGCAAGGGTATTCCAAGTAGGAGATTTGGTTCTAAGGCAGGCGGACGCATTAAAGCAGGTGGGCAAGCTAATGGAGAAATGGGAAGGACCATACAAAGTGGAAAAGGTCCTTACAGGCGGAGCTTATACGTTGAGTGATATGTTAGGAAAGCATGTGGAACGCGCTTGGAATTTCTGTCATTTGAAAAAATATTTTGTATGATATAGAGGAACACGAAAGCAATACCCCGCACTTAGAATCCGTAGATATTCTGTATAAATGGTTAGGGCTGATATTGCCGTTCACCTCGCATGGGAAAGGTGAACAATTTTCCTCGTAACAACGCAATACGAACTGAAAGCCTCTTTTTTGGACATATTTTTGCATTAATAAAAATATTATAAGGGTACGAGCCCGAGAAAGATCCTCGACATAACTCGAGGATCATGCGGAAAATTGAGCACGAGCTCAAGAAAGATCCTCGACAGAACTCGAGGATCATTCAAAAAATAAAGCAGAGCACGAGCTCAAGAAAGATCCTCGACAGAACTCAAGGATCATGCGAAAAATGAAAGAGCACGTGCTCAAGAAAGATCCTCGACAGAACTCGAGGATCATGAAAAGATAAAGCAGAGCACGAGCTCGAGAAAGATTTTCGAAAGAACTCGAGGATCATGCGAAAAATTAAAGAGCACGAGCTCAAGAAAGATCCTCGACAGAACTCGAGGATCATGCAAAAAATAAAGCAGAGCACGAGCTCAAGAAAGATCCTCGACAGAACTCGAGGATCATGAAGAAAATGAAAGAGCACAAGCTCAAGAGAGATCCTCGACAGAACTCGAGGATCATGCAAAAAATAGAACAGTGCACGAGCTCAAGAAAGATCCTCGACAGAACTCGAGGATTGTGCGAAAAATAAAAGAGCACGAGCTCGAGAAGAATCCTCGCCAGAACTCGAGGACCATACGAAAAAGGAAACGAGAGCTCGAGCTCGAGAAAAATCCTCTCCATAACCCAAAGATCGCACGAAAAGACGAAGCGAGCTTGAGTTCTAAAAAGATCCTTGACTTTGAAAAATCACAAATAAAATTAGAACACTCGAAAGAAAATTCGATCAATCGGATATCAAACGATAAAAAGAAACGCGAGAATTCGAAAGTAAGCATAATGCAATGAAAGGCTGAACTATAGCATCCCATAAAGCGCAAAAGAAAAATAAGAAAGCAGTAGATTAAAGTTACGAGTACAAAACCACATAAGTTTGAATGTTTTAAACATGAATAACAAACAAAATAATAGAAAATCATGAATTGGGAGCGGCGTTCGCAAGAGCAGGAGTCAAATTCTCATAAACAAGCGCTACATGATTCGAGGCTGCGAGAGAGGATGCTGAAGAAGATGGCAAGTCCGAAGTAAGGGGATGGGCAGAATCCATAAGTGCCACGGTAGAGGGAGCATGGGAGGCATAACGATTCAACGAAGCGAGCATACCCTCTAAAACTCGGGACCACCAATCATGATTGATAGGTTCTGCAGGATTGCCCTCCCATCCGGGGATCTCGTCGCCGAGCTGATCGAGCAGATAACCGATTTCCTCGGAAGGATCGGGATAGCCATTCTTCTCCACGTACAGACGAATCCCACTTTCGAAATAGCCAACTCCTATGGAGGCAGCTTTGGAGGCAAAATGCATCGACAGGGGATAATTATTGATCAGAGCCTCGCGATACTTGAACAGAAAATGATGCCCGCTGGGCGAGCAGAGCGTTTCATAGAGCCCCTTGGCCCTCTCGTGTGCCACCGCACGTATGCACTCTACCTCCATGTTAACCTCTCGTGCGCCTCAGACGGTTAACCTCGTTTGGCGAGAAGAGTCTTCAGCACCAAAACCGTGGGCCAATAGTACATTCACGTAGGTGATAAAATCGAAATTTGAGAAAGCGAGCATATATAAGAAAAAATAATAATGATAATACAGTATATAAAAGCATGAAAATTACCTGAGATGCATGAAATAGTAGGCGTGCATGCTTTTGCTCATGAGATAATCGCTCGAGAGCCTGAGCGTCTTCGGCACACCTCAGAAGATCAAAATGAAGTGACAAGTCCTCCAGATGAATGTTAGGGTGGTAGGAGGATAAAAAGCCACCCTCGCGGATGCGAGAGCGCTTCGAAGCGAGAGAAGTCCCCTCGTTCTCCGGCAAAAACACCGGGTTGGAGCCACCCAAACCCGAGGGAGTTCTTTCGGCCGAGATCGAAAAGGTCGGGTACAGCCTGAGGAGCCGTGTTCTCGCTGCCCAGTTTGATCACCGGTTCCCAAACGGCCATCGGGGGGACTGAGGATAGAGCACCCGGAGCAGCGCTAGTCACAGCCTTATTCGGGGAAGATTGGCGAGTAGTGGAGGGTGCATGGCTGGTGGATTCGGAAACCTGACGAGCAGAGGCTTGTGCACGTTGTTTGGCATGGGCGGCCTTCATAGCCTCTCGCATCGTCTCGCCTGAGCAAAAGAATAAGTGAGATAAAGAAAAAGATAATGATAATAAATGAATAGTGAAAAGCTATATAGAGAGAGCAGAACGCGGGGGAATTAAAGTACCAAGTGGGCGTGGGTCAGAACATGACATGGCCCACAGGCCTGATTGAGTAAAGAGAGAGGGAGTGGCGATCAATTTTTCAACATCCCACAGCTCGGTAGGGGCGCAAGCCGATAAAAGAGAAAGAAGCGGCTTGCATCCCTGGGACACCACCTCGGGCGTCGGTGAATCTAATAGAAAAGAGGTGGGAAAAACCTCGGGAAAAGAGGGCCGAACAAAGAAAAATCTTCGAGGCCAATTCTGGACTTTATTTGATAATCCGCTAAAAAGGCCCAGCTTGGGGCGAGAGGTCAAGTGAAAAAAACCTGAAGGGGAATGATTTATAACAAATGCAGAGTGAAACATATCACTAGTAGGGTCAAGGCCTGCTACGAGACAAATCATAAAAAAGGCGGACATAAACTTAATAGAGTTGGGGAGAAATTGGTTAAGGGGGACTTTATATTTACTCGCCACCTCGAGAAAGAAAGGATGTATGGGTAGGGATAAGCCCGCGAGAAATTGGTCCAGATACCAGGTGGTAAAACCGAGTGGAGGATGTAGGGAATCTTGGAAAGAATCTGGAAGGGCTATATCGTATAACACATCTAAACCCTGTCGCAGAAGTAGATCGGCTATATCATCGGAAGTCAAAATTGACTTGACAGGAGTGGAGGGAATATGTAGGGTAGGTTCTCTCGATTTGGGTTCACGCAAGATCCCGCGACCCATGGATAACGGAACTGCGGGAGTCCCGTCTATCTCCTCGGTCCTGCGAGAGGGAGCTTTACCTCGGACCTTTGAAGTCACCGTCTTCTTGTTTTTCTTCGGTACGACGGCGCGTGGTAAGGCAACCGCGGGGGATGGGGGAGGGTTCTCCCCAGAAGAAGAAGAAGAAGAAGAAGAAGTCATAGGTACTTGGAGAAAAAAGTGAATAATAAAGAAGCCAAAGCAAGGAATAAAAGTACCTGGAAGAGGGGGGGAAGCTGGGAGAATCGCCGGAAATGGGATAACGTACGCTGGAAATAGGACAGCGCACGCCGGAGGAGCAGAAAAAAAGAAGAAAATGCCAAGAAGAAGAGGAGAGGAAAGGAATGAGGAAGAAGAAGGAGAGAGGTTTTTATAAAGGGAGGAGTGGGTAAACGAAAGGACGGATGCACAGATACCTAGGGCAGCCCACGCGTCGCATTTAATGCGAAAAGACGGATGTCACATCGAGGGAGGAGCCGCGGCTTGGGGAAGCGCAATCGACCCCTCTATATATAAAAAAAAGATGGAGAAAATAAATAATAAAATAATATAATAATATTTCCAGTGGACCCTTGTTTCGAGATTTCATGAGCCTACTCGTGAAAAACTTTAGCTTGTTCCTCGCGAGTGGGGGACTAGTTGATTCGGTAAAATCAGTATCTTGGCCCGTTAAGGGATGGCCCAACAAGGGCCCAACAAGAAGACTCCTGCAAGGCCCAACATAGATGCGAGAGGAGGACGGCCCCTCGCTAGCGAGGAGGAAGAGTTTGACTTCTCGCAGGCGAGAGGTCCGACATAGCCGCCTCGCATTTAACGCATGTCTCCTCATGTGTCAGGAATGTCAGGGAATATACAGTCTTGGGAATATGTAGCACACAACACTATTCCTCGAAGAGACAAGTTAAGCTCAATTGAATCTTTGTTTGGAGTCCGGAATAAGTTGATTAGACGGGTTAAATTGGAGTAAAATCCGGGTTCATATCCGGACTTTTTCTATAAATAGTAAAAGGTCAGATAAGGAAAGGCACGCCTCCATAATTCAAAATAACTTGTTAATTAGCAAAAACATCTTATATTAAAGAAACCTACTAATTTGACTGTCGGAGTGCTAACTCCGGCATCAGCCCGGTTTTTCTTTTTCTGGTCTTATTCTGCAGAACCCGGTATGAAGGAAGAATTTGGTCAAAACAATATCAACGGATTCGGCTGAATCAGTATTTAAGGGCCAACCATCAAAATTCTTTCGAAGAGAGACAAACAATTGGAGAGAGAGAGAGAGAGGGGGGTGTAAATGAGGAGCTTGTGGAATTGCAAGTTGGAAAAGATTAACTCGCAAAATGGATGGTGCAGACCAATGCCAAATATCATCTCCTAAGATATTCTCGATCCCCAATACATATTAGGAAAAATGAGTTTTTCTAGTCCCTTAAGTTTATTAGTTGAGAGTTTTAGTCCATCATGTTTCAAAATTAGGATTTTAGTCCTGCAAGTTATAAAAATTGGGAATTTTGGTCCTGTGACATGCTATAGCAGGTAATGTAATGGTTGATGAATGAGTTGGGCATTTAATTTATAAAAATAAATAGATTAAAAATAAATTAGGTGATGTGGTTAATGAGTTGGATGATTTTGGAGAGAAGTTTGATCCCCGATGTAAAAAACACCAAAATAAAGGAAAATGTTTATATATTTTATATTTTGTTACATTTTTGCAATCAAAAACCTCGAATTGATTATAATATACCATTATATTTTTTTTTATGAAGAAAATAATAATAACTAATGTTTAATTAATATTTCTTAATTTTTATTTGGTAAAAATAGTAATTAAATTCATATTTATTTAAATATTTTCATTTTTACAAATCTATACTTAACGATCACAATGAAATTGAACCAACAACAAATTCAACAAAAACACGAGAAAAAAACTTTATATTAAAATTTGTTGTAAAGTTAAATGATATGCACATTCATAATTAGGATAAAAAAACCAAAAACACATTAATTATCAAAAAAAAAAAAAACCAAAAACACATTTACGAATTAAAAAATAATAATAAAGTGTATTCAAAAGTCTATTAAATTAAATGTACAAAAAAAACATTCTAGTGCTAGGGCTGGACATTTGGGATCGGGATTCGGGATCCCGTCCCGTCCCGATCGGAATTTTACTATTTGGGACTAAAACTTCGGGAATTCGGGATTACGGGATTCGGGATTGGGATTAGGAAAAAATACGGGATCGGTATTAGGGAATTAGTTCAATCCCGATCGGGATATTTTAATCCCGAATTAGGAAAAAAAGAAAAAAAAAACTAATAAAAAAATACACACACACACACACACACACATATATATATATATATATATATATATATATATATATATATATATATATATATATATATATATATATATATATATATATATATATATATATATATATATATATATATATATATATATATATATATATATATATATATATATATATATATATATATATATATATATATATATATATATATATATATATATATATATATAGTGTAAAGGAGATGAGAAATACAATATAAAATATATTGTTTCAACTTATTTTTAAATTTTTAAAATTTTATTTGTTCCAAGTTTTGTGGTAAAAATAAATAAGGCAAGAACAATAGTATGTATATAATATATTCAAGTAATTGGTTCAGTGTATAAAATAATACTAATGGAAAAAAGATGTAATATTTCTTAGTTTATAGGCAAAATATGGGATTTCCCGATCCCAATCCCGATTCCCGAAATATTTAGGGATACCGATATAATCGGGATTTAATAGTTTGGGACGGGATTGGGATTTAAAATTTCTATCCCGAATCCCGAAATCCCGATCCCGAAAATCCCGAATTCCCGAAATCCCGAAATCCCGTCCCGAACTCACCCCTATCTAGAGCCTACAAAATGCTTATTTCATTCATAAAAAAAAAATTGATGGTATATTTTATTTCATTCCAAAATCGTCCAACTCTTCAGCCACATCATCTAGTTTATTTTTAATCTATATTTTTTTATAAATTAAATGCCAACTCATTCAACCAATTATTGCCTAACATGTTATAGCAGGTCATATGACCAAAATTCTCAACTTTTGAAACATACAGGAATAAAATTCTGATTTTGAAACATGATGGACTAAAACTTCCAACTAGCAAACTCATAGGACTAAAAAACTCATTTTGCGATACATATTATATACGGTGAATTTAACATGGGTCTGCTTATCCAAGTTTCACTACAAATTAACACACCTTTTAATTTTCATTTCAAATAAACCCATAAAAATATAAAATTCCCAAATCATCCCTACCTATTTCTATTTGAGATAAGCCCAACCCAGCGCCATCCCATCCCTCCCGTCGACCAGGCCGGTCCGACCCGGTCCGGTCCGATCTAACCGGTCATGTTTTTTTTTTCTTTTTTTTTTTTTTTTCAGCGATCGACTGGGTGATTGCAGTCCTGATTTGCTGACTCAACATTAGCTAAACTTCAATTAATTTACAATCCATTTTTTTTTCAATTTTTTTCGGTGGTGGGTCGTCATAGCTCTGGTTAACATTGGTAGACATTTTTTTTTCTGCGACGGGTCGTCTGATCTCTGGTTAATTAGTTCACTCAACATTAGTTAACTTCAATATTAGTTGACATTCAGCTAATTTCAAAATCCAGCTAATACCGAGTCAACAATCGGAGCTCCGACTCGCCGCCGGAAAAAAAAAGATAAAAAAAAAGAGATAAAAGAAAAAAAAATTATATGTCAAATAATGTTGTAGTTAACTAATGTTGAGTCAGCTAATCGGAGCTCCGACGAACTGTCGCTGGAATAAAAAAAGACAAAAAAAAGAGATGTCAACTAATGTTGAAGTAAACTAACGTTGAGTCAGCTAGCCGGAGCTCCGACGACCCACCACCGGAAATATAAAAAGATAAAAAAAATGGAATGTCAAATGTCAACTAATATTGACTCTTCAACGTCTTCCGAATGAGGAAAAACAAGAGCAAATCAAACTACAAACAAAGTCCTCACAGATCAAGTTATTACAGAATATCCTTCAATCCCACAATATTTGCTCAAACCTCGTTTCACTTGTTCACATCTTCAACCGACATAAATTCAAAGAACACCACATTAAATATTTTCAGAGAAGTTGTATCTTGAAGTATTTTATAATTAACGTACTAATTTGCTACTTGATAAAAATTAGCTTTTTGGTATTTGTTATAACATCTTTTTAATTTTGTATTTCGTGTTTTAAAACTATTTCATATTGCTCGAGTAAAAAATACACTAGGTTAGTGTTGTTTATTGTTTGTGTTTGTGTCTATTATGTTTGTGTTTATTGTTCGTATTTGCCGTTTATTGTTTGTTGTTTATTCTTTGCTTTGTTATTTATTGTTTGTGTTGTTTTAAGTTATAAATTGTAATTTGCAGTTTTCTATTAAATGTTGCAAATTTGTTTTGTTGTTAGTTTTTTTTTTTTTTTTTGTTTTTTTTTGTTTTTTTTAAGGTTTGCTGAAGTATAACTAGTTAGAAAAAGCAAATAAAAAAAATGCAATACTGTGAGTGAGAGAGAGAGAGAGTTGTGTAATTTGTTCCTGTTAGAGTAGGTGACCGAATAGCCAACTAATTGTTGTGTTTCCTCACGCTACTCGTAAATAATCTATTTCGTATTAATGATAAAAAGCCCCATTTGGCATTCTATATCTTTGTCCCTTGCATAAGCATAGATGTAGTCCTTACAGTTACTTCATTACAATAAATATATCTAGTAGAATCGTGAGATTATTTATTTAAGTATAGTAACTGTTAAACGTGGTTCCTAGTCAACGGGTTACGCCACTAATGAGGATTTCGGTCTTTCGCATTCGAGACTAGCACTTAGTGTGTGTGTACTGCGTTTCATCAGTCAACGATGTTGTGACATCGGCATACATAAGTGGGTGCTCATAAGTTGATGAGTTCACTGAACTCCCTCATCCTAGAAATCTCTAAGTGGTTCCCAATAATCGAGTAGAGATTTCTATGATATAGTTGTACACCATTAATCCTTAAGACCCAGACATCACCGTGACTTCACTAGAGGACCAGCTGTATCGTGACCTATCCCTGAGTTCCACCGAGGACCGCCCTAAGGGCCAGTGTTCGTGCAGTCTGAAATCTAGTGGGAGGTCTGTGCAGTGTAGTAGGAGATTCGATCGCTTGATTAGTCATGGATATCATGTGTGTTCTTGCGATTTATAATCCATGAAGTCTGTGGCCACAACTGAAAGTGTCGTGATTAGAGAAATGTGTTTCTTTAAGTCAAACACAAACGGATTATGTAATCAAGAACGTCCACACAGTTATTGAACTCATAAAGAGGTCTCAACGAACCAATGCCTCTAGTTTAATCGGGATATATGTATCGAAGGGATCGTACTGTACGTTAACTATATCACAAGGTTCTTGCAGGCACTTCATTTGTATCTAGGGAATCATGGCGCGTAGTTGCTAGACACCAATCTTGATTCGTTGGGTAGTAAAGTTGAAACTAGATTCAACTTAATTGTAACTCTAGGGACGAGTTTAAACCACAATGGGTTGTGGGCCCACGGCTAGCTTACACCTGAACCATTGAGGGTCACACTGCTCGTGTACTTGAGATCCTTAATGCAACGAGCTAAGATTAATTAGTTAATCTTAGTTTAATTGGAAGTTAATATGATTGAGTCCAAAATTCGTAATTGTTAATTATAGATGAGAATAAGTAGAGGAAAAGATTCCAACGAAAATTTAGTGAACTTTCTATTTTGGGAAGTTTCCCAATTTGGCAAGTCCTAAATTAGGGTTTCCAATTTCGGAAATTGGTAAATTGCAAAGTGGTACTCGTATCGACGAGAATTTGTGCTCGTTATCAAAATATAATTGTTATATTTTTACGAGCATTCGTTTGTTAGAAACGAGCCGAGAAAGAGAGTGGACTTAAGCTTTTGGGCCTAGCCCAACTTAAGGTCGTTAGGGTTTTCATAAGGAGCATATAAATAGGATTTATATGCCATGTGAAAGACAGACGAAACATTGCAAAACGTAATCTTGAAACCCTAGTTTCTCTCGTCATGGCCGTCCACCTTGTAGCCGAAACCCTACCTCCGCCACTAGCCGCGCCGCCGCCGCATCGGCATCTTCCTTTTCCCTTTGTTCTTCTTCTTTGTACTTAGCCTATCACACTATCTAGTGTTGCGTGGATAGTGGATTGAATATACCAGGTGAAACCTAAGAGGAAGAATATTATTATGCCATCAACGCCGTTACCAGGGCCGTCCCCACGCGCTTCCACGCGCCGCCACAAGCCGGTGATGCGAGAAGGCAATTCTGAAAAACTGCTCTCGGATTTTCTGCGCAGTCTGTCGAGAAAATTCGCCATAAATAGACCGATGATCGGATCGACGTGAAATGTTGACAGAAGATTCAAGACTCATAACTATACAATATTCCAGAAGGAATTGTCCATTTAGTAAATAACCATAGAGATATTGAAGTCGGAGCAGGACTGTAATTTCAGATTAGCAAACAGGTTGGATCAGTAGAAGTGGGAATGAGCAGCTAGCCATCTTCTCGAGTCTTCGTTCGATTCATGCTTCAAGGGTAAAATATTGTTTTCCCTAATTAATATACATGTATTAATTAATTTATATTAATTGAGATTAATGTATGTTAATTGATTATTGAATCACATGTATCTATATGTTCGATTATATGTTTATGTGAATCGTTCGTTGAGCATGTTAATTATTTGATTTAATTTTGCGAGCATGCTATGATGATTTAATTTATGTCATTTAAATTAATTATATATGCGAGCATGTTTGTCGGTGATTGAAAGCGAAAAGGTACGCAATTAATAGTATTTACTGTGCACGTGTTTGTTTATATAAATAAAATAAAATTTTGTTTTCTGCTGCGTACACGTGTCTGATCTCCAATAGTTCCCTCAATTTGTAAAATAACTATTTACATATAAATATTAATTGAGAGTTATTTATGTCTATACACTAATAATTTTATTTTATTTTATTGGTTAAAGTACCTACACCTATATTCATCTAATAGAATTGATCTCCACCTATATAAGTCTAAAATAAGGGGTGTCTAGTCAATTTTCCCCCTTTTTTTACGAATTAATTTGTTTTTTGTTAAAATTTGGAATAGAAAGGTTTGGGGAAATTTGTTTAAGTAGTGAAAATTTTGGCGGGAATTGATTTGATTTGATTAAGGGTATTTTGTCACAATAAATTATATAATTACTTTATTAAAACATGGAGATTTTGACTTGAATCTATTACCATAAATTATAATATAGATGGACCTGTAGCAAATTGTCCAATTTATCAAATGAAACTTACAACTAATGGGTTTTACTAAAAAATATAAAAAGTCTTGGGAATACCTCAAATAAACTTTATTATATAAGGGGCAATTTGCTATACACCCCCTCTACACTAATTTCCTTAAAAATCAGGACAATCCTATATACTCTAATAATTTAGGAGATGAAACTACCCTTATTCCTTCTTCTTGCTCACACAGACCACCGCTAGTCATCATTCCCGATCCACTCACCGTTAGAAATCGTAAGACTCAAGCAGTGAACGACGAAGATGGTTGCCCTCCTTCAATACTTGAAGAACACTCAAGACGGCTCTGTTTTGGATCGGATTTTCAATTTGGCTGCATCTATGTGTAGCAGAGATGCTTAACATTCCAATACTCAATATTACTTTTGTTTTATGTATTCTAGGGAACGAACATAACTATGCATTTTAGTGACTATTTTGGAACACAATATAGGAGAAACATAGTTGGAGAGAAAGAGAGAATTATGTCTCTCACGTATATTATTCATATATATAGTTACAAGTAAGAAACCATAACCTACTACATAAGGTAACTAAGAGATATACATGCACATATTACAAGATATATCTATAATAAATAATAATAATAATAATAATAATAATAATAATAATAATAATAATAATCAATAATATATATGCTAATACACCCCAACAGTCGAAGCGGAAAAGGAGAGGACGTGAAGACTGGAGACAAACTATTGAAACAGTTGAGTAGGGAGTCTTTTCGTGAAGATATCGGCAAAGCGGATGGGACGTGAAGAACTCGAACGTGTCACAAAGCAACTTTGTCTCGGACAAAGTGGATATAAATTTCCACATGTTTCGTACGAGAGTGTTGAATAGGATTGCTGGATAGGTAGACCACACTGACGTTGTCACAATAGACAATGGTGGCTATCGAAAGCGGGCAGAGCAACTCAGAAAGTAGGTTGAGTAACCAAGTCGTTTCGGTGACGGCGTTTGCGACAGCTCGATATTCAGCCTTTGCACTAGATCGAGAAATGGTGACCTGTCGTTTGGAAGACCAAGAAATGAGGTTGTTGTCGATGAAAACGCAATAGCCCGATGTCGAACGATGAGTATCAGGACAGCCACCCCAATCGGCGTCGGAGTAAGTGACAAGAGAGAGGTCTGGATTGGGGGAGAGGAGAAGGCCGTGGTCGAGAGTGCCACGAATGAAGTGAATGATACGCTTGAGAGCAGCCATATGAGGTTCCCTCGGATCATGCATGAATAAACAATTTTTTTGCACAACATAGCAAATGTCAGGACGAGTAAAAGTGAGGTATTGTAGTGCACCGGCAAGGCTGCGTTAGAGGGTAGGGTCAGCAACCGGGGGTCAAGTGGTCGAAGAAAACTTGCTCTTTGTGTCAGCCGGCGTGAGACAAGGTTTGCAGGAAGCCATGTGTGCACTCTCTAGTATCTTGTCGGCGTACTTGCGTTGAGAGAGAAATAGCCCATTCGAAGAGCGAGTGACTGAGATGCCGAGAAAGTAGTGAAAATCGCCAAGATCCTTCATTGCGAACTCCTGATTAAGGGCATCAATGATAGAGCAGAGCAATTCTGGTGTGGAGGCCGTAAGTACAATGTCATCGACATACATTAGAAGAAAGGCGTGGGAGCTGTTGCGACAGTACACAAAGAGTGAAGTGTCAAACTAGCATTCTGTGAAGCCCATGGTGGTAATGTAAGAGGCAAAACGCTTATAACAAGCACGGGGTGCCTGCCTGAGATCGTATAGGGCTTTGTTGACACGACACACGTGAGTGGGGTGAGATGGATCGACAAATCCGGGAGGTTTCTCGCAGCAGACAGTTTCAGAGATAGTGCCATGTAAGAAGGCATTTCTCACATCGAGTTGGTGTATCGGCCATGATCGTGAGAGAGCAATACTGAGAACTGTTCTAACTGTTAGAGTAGGTGACCAACAAGCCAACTTGTGGCTGTGGTCTTTCATATTTATTATGGTAATAAACGAACCTTTATTCGTATTAATGATAAAACACCTTGGCATTCTATATCTTTGTCCCTTTGTCACAAGCATAGATATAGTCCTTACAGTTATTACAAGTACTAGTAATTGATCGTTAGGATCGTGAGATATTTACTCAAGTATTATAACTGTTAAACGTGTTCCTAGTCGAAGGGTTACGCCACTAATGAGGATATCGGCCTTTCCCATTAAGACTAGCACTTAGTGTATGTGTACTGCATCTCATCAGTAAACAGTATTGTGATATCGGCATGCATAAGTGGGTGCTCGTAAGTTGACGAGTTCACTGAACTCCCTCACCCTAGAAATCTCTAAGTGGTTCCCAATAATCGAGTAGAGATATCTATGGTATAGTTGTACACCATTAGTCCTTATGACCTAGACATCACCGTGACTTCACTAGAGGACCAGCTGTATCGTGACCTGTCCCTGAGTTCCACCGAGGACCATCCCAAGGGCCAGTGTTCGTGCAGTCCGAAATCTAGTGGGAGGTCTGTGCATTGTAGTCGGGGATTCGATCGCTAGAATAGTCTTGGATGTCCTGTGTGTTCTGATAGTTAGTAATCATTCTAAGTCTCTGGCCAGAGCTGACTAAGTGATGATTAGAGGATTCGATTCTCTAAGTCATACACGTGACGATTACAATACTTAGAACGATCGCACCGTCATCGAACATATAAAGAGGTCTCGATGAACCAATGCCTCTAGTTCGATCGGGACATATGCATCGAAGGGACCGTACTGTACGTTAACTATATCTGAAGGTTCTTGCAGGCACTTCATTTGTATCTAGGGAATCATGACGCGTAGTTGCTAGACGCCAATCTTGATTCGTTGGGTGATTAAGGTGAAACGAGCTTCATCTTAATCGTAACTCTAAGGGGACGAGTTTTGACCACAAAGGGTTGTGGGCCCACGGCTAGCTTACACCTGAACCATCGAGGGTCACACTGCTCGTGCACATGAGATCTTTGAATAAACGGTCAGAGATAAAGTAGTTTATCTTTGCATGATTGGAAGTCAATGTGATTGAGTCCAACGTTCGTAATTTGGAATTATGAATGAGAATAAGAAAAGGAAAAGAATAGGCGAAAGTGTTAGTGAACTTTCTAAATCGGGAAGTTTCCAAATTTAGAAAGTGCACTGAACTAGGGTTTCCACTTTTGGAAAGTTGGAAAAAGAAAGATGGCACTCGTAATGACGAGGAAATTATAATGATTCCGAAAATGTAATCGTTGCAATTTTTCGGTCATTGAATTAAGAGAGACGAGCATGAGAAAGTACTAACGGACTTAAGCTGTTGGGCCCGGTCCAACTTAAGCCCGCTAGGGTTTTATGCAAGGGACTATAAATACATGATTTATAGGCCTTGCACAAAAACACAACTAAGAGAACACACGTTCATAACCCTAGCCGCTGCCTCTCTCGATCAGCCACCCTCTCCCACGGCCACCACCACCGCGCCGTCGCCGGAAATTCGCCGGAATCGGCCACCCGTTGGCCGATCTCTTTCGGTATTCCTTTCCTTCTTTCTTTTCTTCCGTTATTCTGACTATTACGTGTCTAGTGCCACGTGTTTAGTAGATCGAAGTATACGAGGTGAAATCCAAGAGGAGGAAGATCGAAGAATCGAAGATGCGAGAAGGCAATTCCGAAAAACTGCTCTCGGATTTTCTGCGCTGCCCAGCGAGAAAATTCGCCATAAATCAACCGGTCATCCGATGGACGTGAAATTTTGACAGCAGCTTCACGACTCATAAATCTACCATCGTCCAGAAGGAATTGTTCATCCAGTAAATACGCATGGAGATACTGAAGTCGGAGCAAGGCTGTAATTTCAGATCAGCAAACATGTTGGATCAATAGGAGTGGGAAGAGCAGCTAGCCATCTTCTCTGCGCGTGAATCACATGCGCTGCCGTAGCTCGGATCATCGCCGTTTCTGCCTCGGATTGCACGGATTGGTTTCCGTGGCAATCTAGCTTTGCTTAGTGCGCCTACCTCACGCTTCAAGAGGTAATGTTTCGAATCAATTGTCATTCGATTCGGTTACGTTTAAATTAATATATGCATGTTCGTTTTAATAAGAAACTTGTATGATTTTATGTGACTACATGAAATTGGTTTTATTATTGCGAGCATGATTATTTGATTTAAACGCGAGCATGCTAATTGATTTAATTTCGATTAAGTTATTAAGCATGTATGTTGTTTTAATTTCGCTGGAAGCGCAAAGGTACGCAATGTATGTTGTTTTTAATTTCGCTGGAAGCGCAAAGGTACGCAATTAATTGATTTAATTATCGGGCATGTGCTTATGTGTTTTAAAGTTGTTTAATTCGCATAAATTTTTGTTTTCCGCTGCGTACGCGTGCCCGAAACCCAACACTAACAGTGGCTCGTTTGACAACTGGGCTAAAAGTCTCGTCAAATTCAATACCAGCATGCTGGTGAAAACCGCGAACAACCCACCATGCTTTGTATCGCTCAAGGGAGCCATCAAACTTGAGTTTCTGTTTGTATATCCACTTACCAGAAATAACATTAGTGAATGGGGGGCGGGGAACAAAATTCCAAGAATTTTTTTTAATTAAAGAATAATATTCCTCAATCGTGGTGTTTCGTCAATTTTGGTCAAGAAGAGCTTGACCATAGTTGGTGAGGATGGAGGAGGAAGAAGACACAACAAGAGAGAATGGGACTTTGGGTTTGTGGATGCCCGCTTTACTGCGAGTCACCATAGGGTGAGCAGGGGGAGGTGTGGGAGTAGGAGAAGGAGATGTGGGAGTAGGAGAAGGGGCTGTGAGCTGGTCGTGGACGGGAGGTGGTGCCACAGGTGAAGCAGGTGTTGGAGGACTATTGGACGAACTATTGGAACATGGTGGTGCACTGTTGGAACAGTTGGATGAACTGTTGCAACAGTTAGACGGAGGCTGAGGGAGGAGGAACAGTGAGGGTGTGTTTTTCTCCAAGTCAGAGATAGGGAGTGTGTTTGTGGGTGTTGTTGACTCAGCAAAAGGAAAGTGAGTTTCGTCGAAGGTGACATGACGAGAATTTATGATTCGGCCAATTGATCTATCAAGGCAACAATAGCCTTTGCAAGAAGAAGGGTGACCGAGATAAACACAAGGAGTAGAATGGGGGGTTAGTTTATGTGGTGTGGTGGCAGTGAGGTTGGGATAACAGAGACAGTCGAACACTCGAAGATGGGAGTATGTAGGTTTGGTGAGGTAAAAAGCTTTGTGAGGGGTCCGGTTTTGTGTGGTTTTGGTAGGTAAAATATTGAGTAGGTGGGTGGCCATATGAAGGGCTTCAACCTAATAAGTAGGAGGAACATAAGCATGAAAGATGAGGGATTGAATCATATTGGTTATAGTGTGGATCATCCGTTCTGCGTGTCCGTTTTGACGAGAGGTGTGGGGACACGAAAAACGATTTAGGATGCCGTGTTTGGTAAAGTATTTTTGAAAATCAACATTTTTGAGACGACCTACTTTTGGCCTCACATACAGGACAGTGTCGATGTGTACGTAAAGACTTGTCTTGCGTGCCAACAAGACAAGGTGCAGAATAAACAACTGGCAAGGTTACTTGAGCTACTCCCAATCCCCGAGCGACCATGGAAGTCAATCTCGATGGACTTCATTAGTGCCTTGCCGACGTCCGAGGGGTTCGGATCTATCATGGTGGTGATAGATCGCTTTTCAAAATATGGAACGTTCATAGCTTGCCCGAGGGATTGCACCGCGGAGGAGGCAGCCCAGTTCTTTTTCAAGAACGTCGTCAAGTATTGGGGACTACCGAGGAGCATCATAAGCGATCAAGACGCACGCTTCACGGGGCGATTATGGACGGAACTTTTCAAGCTTTTAGGGTCCGAGCTTTGCTTCTCGATGAGTTTTCACCCCCAAACCGACGGGCAAACGGAGAGGGTGAACGCCCTACTCGAGTACTACTTACGGAACTTCGTGGGAGCCAATCAAAAGGATTGGGCGAAGCTCCTTGACGTGGCTCAATTTTCTTACAACTTGCAGCGGAGTGAAGCCACGAGGAGGAATCCATTCGAGCTTGCAACGGGACAACAACCTCTTACGCCACACACTTTGGCTACGACAACCGATGGAAGAAGTTCCGGAGCATTGAAGATGGCTAAGTCGTGGGATGAACAAGCCAACTTAGCTCGAGCATGCCTTGTGAAGGCTAGGCAACGTATGAAGAAATGGGCGGACGACAAACGACGACCACGGGAATTCGACGTTGGGGCGCAAGTAATGGTGAAAGTCTTGCCCCAACAGTTCAAGGCATTGCGTAGCATGCACAAGGGCTTTGTGCGGAGGTACGAGGGACCATTCCCGATGATCGCCAAAGGCGGCAAAGTTTCGTATCGCCTAGAACTTCCAAGTTCTTTAAAAGTCCACCTGATCTTCCATGTGAGTATGTTGAAGCCTTATCACGAAGACAAGGAAGACCCAAGCATAGGAGAGTCACACCGAGCACCACCCATAATGACTAAGTCATATGATAAGGAGATCGAGGAAGTGCTCGGCCGACAACTGAAGCGACGTAGTGGTGTTCCCCCGAGTATCCAATACCTCATCAAATGGAAGGGACTACCCGAGTCCGAGGCAACGTGGGAGACTAAGGAATACTTGTGGCAATTTCAAGATCGTCTTCACTTGTTCGAGGCAATGAAGACGTTGCCTGATTAGGTGGGGGAGGATATCACGGCCCGCCAGTTTTGGCCCAACCCTTTGCCAGTATCCCTTGGGTTGGGAGGTTAAGGAAGCCCAAAAACTTAATCCAAATAGGGTTAGGCCCAAGTTGGCCCAAATGTGTAGGGAGAAGTAGAGATTTTTGGAGGATTCTAGAAAATATTCTAGAACCTTCCCATTGTAGATATTTTGTAGGAATTCTTTGGAGTGTTCTAATGAACAACTCCTAGCCGTTAGATCAAATAGATATCCACCGTCCACTAAGGAGGTGGTCTAGTATAAATAGGGGTAGGGTCCTCATTTGTAATCATCCAACAAAAATCCAACATCCAAGCACTTAAGCGATAAAAGTACGAGCTTAGGAACTTTATCCATATCCTGATGATGATTCAGACAAGGCGAAGTGGCATGCCATAACGCTCTTAGCTGCTGGCCAACATCAAGTTGGCGAGCGCATTATCAAGTTTTATGAGATTAAGAATTCATGGGCGACGGGTGGGGACCACGGGTCCCTTGTCCCTTCACAAGCCCTTGTACTATATAAAAGGGGCGTTAACGCTCTTAGCTGTTGGCAAGCAGCAAGTTGGCGAGCGCATTATCAAGTTTTATGAGATTGAAATCCTCGGGCGACGGGTGGGGACCACGGGTCCCTTGTCCCTTCATCAAGCCCTTGTACTTAGGGGTGGGTTTTTTTTACCAAATTGCCCTACCAACCCGTTGCCCTACCGAACCGTACCGATTCTCTACCGAAAAATCTCTACCGAAGTATTACCGTACCCTACCGTACCATACCGAAATATTTTGGTAGGGCAACGGCACTTCACATTATTAAAATGGTAATGCCCTACCGTACCGAAATATTATTAATAAATAAAATTTTATTTTAATAATTCATTTATTATATATAATTGATGTTAAAAGTTTTTATGTTATAATTTTATTTAAGAAATATTTTACATTAGGTAAATTTAGAACATATATTTAGGACACTTATATTTTAAAAATTAGTTTTGTACGTTTTAAACATGTATACCTTGAATTGCTTTGAAAAAAATGATATTTAATTTAGACTTAAATAATAGATAATATAAATTGGTAATTACCAATACCATACCGTACCGTACCGAACTTTTGGTATACCGAAATCGGTATACCGAAGTTTTTGGTAGGGCAATGGTAATGGATTTCATAATACCGAAATTTCGGTATTGGTAGTGATTCGAGGGGTTTGGTACGGTTGCCCTACCAAACCCACCCCTACTTGTACTATATAAAAGGGGCATCGGTCATCTATTATTGATTTTGGCGAAATAATAATAATAATAATAATAATAATAATAATAATAATAATAATAATAATAATAATAATAATAATAATAATAATAATAATAATAATAATAATAATAATAATAATAATAATAATAATAATAATAATAATAATAATAATAATAATAATAATAATAATAATAATAATAGTAATAATAATAGTAATAATAATAGTAATAATAATAGTAATAATCATAATAATAATCATAATAATAATAATAATAATAATAATAATAATCATCATAATAATAATCATCATAATAATAATAATAATAATAATAATAATAATAATAATAATAATAATAATCATAATAATAATAATCATAATAATAATAATAATAATAATAATAATAATAATAATAATAATAATAATAATAATAATAATAATAATAATAATAATAATAATAATAATAATAATAATAATAATAATAATAATAATAATAATAATAATAATAATAATAATAATAATAATAATAATAATAATAATAATAATAATAATAATAATAATAATAATAATAATAATAATAATAATAATAATAATAATAATAATAATAATAATAATAATAATAATAATAATAATAATAATAATAATAATAATAATAATAATAATAATAATAATAATAATAATAATAATAATAATAATAATAATAATAATAATAATAATAATAATAATAATAATAATAATAATAATAATAATAATAATAATAATAATAATAATAATAATAATAATAATAATAATAATAATAATAATAATAATAATAATAATAATAATAATAATAATAATAATAATAATAATAATAATAATAATAATAATAATAATAATAATAATAATAATAATAATAATAATAATAATAATAATAATAATAATAATAATAATAATAATAATAATAATAATAATAATAATAATAATAATAATAATAATAATAATAATAATAATAATAATAATAATAATAATAATAATAATAATAATAATAATAATAATAATAATAATAATAATAATAATAATAATAATAATAATAATAATAATAATAATAATAATAATAATAATAATAATAATAATAATAATAATAATAATAATAATAATAATAATAATAATAATAATAATAATAATAATAATAATAATAATAATAATAATAATAATAATAATAATAATAATAATAATAATAATAATAATAATAATAATAATAATAATAATAATAATAATAATAATAATAATAATAATAATAATAATAATAATAATAATAATAATAATAATAATAATAATAATAATAATAATAATAATAATAATAATAATAATAATAATAATAATAATAATAATAATAATAATAATAATAATAATAATAATAATAATAATAATAATAATAATAATAATAATAATAATAATAATAATAATAATAATAATAATAATAATAATAATAATAATAATAATAATAATAATAATAATAATAATAATAATAATAATAATAATAATAATAATAATAATAATAATAATAATAATAATAATAATAATAATAATAATAATAATAATAATAATAATAATAATAATAATAATAATAATAATAATAATAATAATAATAATAATAATAATAATAATAATAATAATAATAATAATAATAATAATAATAATAATAATAATAATAATAATAATAATAATAATAATAATAATAATAATAATAATAATAATAATAATAATAATAATAATAATAATAATAATAATAATAATAATAATAATAATAATAATAATAATAATAATAATAATAATAATAATAATAATAATAATAATAATAATAATAATAATAATAATAATAATAATAATAATAATAATAATAATAATAATAATAATAATAATAATAATAATAATAATAATAATAATAATAATAATAATAATAATAATAATAATAATAATAATAATAATAATAATAATAATAATAATAATAATAATAATAATAATAATAATAATAATAATAATAATAATAATAATAATAATAATAATAATAATAATAATAATAATAATAATAATAATAATAATAATAATAATAATAATAATAATAATAATAATAATAATAATAATAATAATAATAATAATAATAATAATAATAATAATAATAATAATAATAATAATAATAATAATAATAATAATAATAATAATAATAATAATAATAAGAACAACAACAACAACAACAACAACAACAACAACAACAACAACAACAACAATAACAATAACAATAACAATAACAATAACAATAACAATAATAATAATATTTGTTTTCAGCCATCGATGAGGATCTTTGAACCCATCTTAGAAATGCTACGAAAGGAACTTCAAGGAAGTCATATGGTGCTAAAGAAGACCAATTCTAACACGTTAAACATTGGCATCGACATGTACTATCCAAAAGGACCAATGTTTTGAAAACCGGACCGGACCGGCCGGTCCGACCGGTTCAACCGCGAACCGCCGCCATGTCCGATCCGGTTAGATGTTAAAACCCAAAATGCTCAAAAAACCGGGTTAATCACTAAAAATCCGGTTCAACCGGTAAGAACCGGGTAACCCGGAAACCAACGGTCCAACACGAAAAACCGGTTTTTAGCTAAAAAAAATGGCATCGTCGGATCTAAGTCGTGGGTTACTGAATCTTGTCGAAAATGTTGCTGGTGAACGGATCTAGGTAGAATGTGACACAATCCAAGTGTTAGCTGCCATAGCTATCCACCAAAGAAAAGAAAACGAAGAAGATGAAAATGAAAATGAAAAAAAAAATGAAAAAATAAGTGGGAAAATAAAGTAATGTTTGGGTGGAAATGGGAAGAATTAAGAATAAACAAGGAGGAAGAGAAGAGAAGGACGGAAAAACAGAAGGCGATGGGGGGGGGGGGTGTGCGTGAAAAACGAGAGGAGTAAAGAAAGAAGAAAGAAGAAAGAAGAAAGAAGGGAGAGAGAGAGAGGAGAGAGAGAGATGAGTGAAAGAAAATTAATAATTTTTTATTCTTGTTTTATAAAGTGATCAGAGAAGAATAAAGTATAAAAATAATAAAATATAGGGTAAATTACAAACACCCCCTGAGGTATGGTAAAATTACAAAACACCCCTCTTGTTTGGATAATTATAACCACCCCTCAACTCCTCAAATTTAGTGGAATCTTCGAGATTATATGGAATATTATCACTTTTGTACCCGTTTTATCCCATTCAAACTCTACATTATGAAGCAAAATGATCATAATATGTGATTTTTAACTTGTATATATCAGTTTGTGGTGCATCGAAAACTGTATTTTTACACAAAACGAGTACAAAGGGTGGAGGTGTAAGAAAAAATCATAGTTGAGGGGGGTAGATATAATTATCCAAACAAGAGGGGGGGTTTTGTAATTTGACCATACCTCAGGGGGTGTTTGTAATTTACCCTAAAATATATAATACATTATAATTGAGGTATTAAATAAATAAAATAATTATAAATAAAAAAATGTACGAAACCCGGTTGGACCCCGGTGGAACCGGTCCAACCGTGACCCGGTAGCTTGACCGGGTCGATGTCCGGTCCGGTTTTCAAAACATTGAAAAGGACAACTAAGATGCAATTGTTTGATAAGGTAAACAGCCTTTCGTAAGTATATATGATATGAGCAACTGGGAAATTGTTTTGATGATGTTATTGTCTATAACAACATTTCAACCTCAATAGATAACAATTTGCAATCCCTGTTCTAGTATGTCCGATGATCGTACTATATGCTCAAACTGTGCAAAGGAAAAGACTCTGAACTCTATTGCAAGTCAATAGAAAATGGTAGGTAATCTTTCCTTTGTTTTTAGTTTGTTTAGCCATGCAAAACTTTCTATCTACTCCAAATATTTTAATAATTAATTCATAATTGTTTTCTGCAGTTGGTGAATTAGAGGACCTTTTTTGGTAGGATATGGACACAATGCCAGGAGTGCCAAGGCTCTCTTCAACAGGATGTTCTTTGCACTAGGTAAGTTAGATATATCTTCATATATTTACGATATATATATTTACATTATCAATGATAGGTTGTTTGGTTCTAATAATGGGTGCTGCTTGTCTATATATATTATCAGTCGAGATTGCCCAACATTTTACTAGAGGAGAAAAGCACAGCAGAAGACAAACTAAAAGTAGACCGGTGGAACTTGTGTAAAGAGCAAGGTTGTAAAAAGCGGTAATCGGGTTGGAGGCGGTCAGGGACCGACTCACGATTAATCGGTGCAATGGTGATTAATCGGTGATAAATCGGAAATAAATCAGTTTTTAAAATTGAATATAATATATTTCTAGATATTGTTTATAAATACTAAAAACATATATAAAAAGATTTTTAAACATAGTTATATGTCCATCATGTATATATCCTAATTACATAATAAAAGTTTAATAATAATAAGATCATAATACATAAATATCCTTATAAAATAATAAAATATAAATAAAAAGGCATTCTTTTTGAATTTACATTTATTCTTGAACATTCCTAGATACATAATTAGTTCTTTAACAATAAGAGTTAACATAAACCAAAAAAACATAAACTCATTTTTTTTATTAAAATCCAAACTTTTATTTTGAATTTAAAAAAGAAAAGGAAAAAAAAAACCGATTTTTGACCGATTTTTGGCCAAACCGCCTCACTCGCAAAAGACCAATTTTCAATCCTTTACACTAAAATCGTAAAGCTTTTGGACCGCCTCGGCCGATTTTTAGAACACTGGTAAAGAGAAGCTGGTGAAATTTCTTATGTATATGCTCACATCTTAACTATACACATAGGATATATATTTTGGATATATATTTTTCATTTTTATGAATATCTCTACTGTACAACATTTTTTACGATATCCAGGTAGGTAACTAATGGTTCAGATTTTGGCCGACGTTGGAAGGTGGTATTGGTGAACATTTATACAAAAATCTGATCCATTAAAGTAAACTTGTAAAATATTTCTCTTCAAGGACTAATGTTGTGTAACGGTTCGGTTCCAAACAGTTGACGGTTTGGTTCCCGGTTCGAACCGTAGAACCGGCCGGTTCTAATTTTTTTTTTCACTATTAAATTCAACTTAAATAATACTTTGCAAAATTTTAAAAATTAGGGCCCCCAATTCTCTTTGTTTACTCTTTATATATTAACAATTATAGAAACAGTAGTAATAATTCAAAGCAAAACTTAACTAACAAAATAATTATGAAATAATATTATGTTACACTTGAACATAATTAATAATAATCAGACAACATAACTTCATCCAGCCAATCTAACCTTCAATTTCAGGACTAACAACATTATAATTATAATATTTATAAAAAAAACATCATAATAATAATAATATTAAAATAAATTGCATTGAAACCAAATTAACTCAAGAAAACAGCTTAATTAATTCATGGAAAGTTTTGCTTGGTATATTACACTAGGCAGCTTATAGCTTTTCCGACTCTAAGAATATGGGTGTCCACGTGGACTGAAACCAAATTATGAATATTGTATTTTATTTAAATTTTCTTTTCTTTTTTTTTTTAATTCGACCGTTTGGGAGGCGCCACGTGGTATTTTCAATTTTTTTTTATTTTAAAAACCGGTTAGACGGGTTCTAACCAGAGGTTAACGGTTATGAAAATGGAGAACCAGAACCAAATCGGTTTTTCCGTTCCGGTTCCGGTTCTAGTTAAACCGATTCCGATTCGGTTAAAAGACCGTTGACCCCAGTTCGGTTCCGGTTCCGGTTCTACCTGAACCGGTGGTCATGTCTAGCTATAGGTTCCTAGAAGCCTTAATAAATGTGGCCGGCTAAAACTAATACCAATTTTTTCTTACTTCAGTACCACCACTAACCAAAACTTAGATAATAAATAGGTAACATAAATACCTTTAATGAAAATAAATACCACAAAAACATTAAATATCTCATATTTTTTTTCTTTAATACCAAACTTACAAATCGCTTCAAACTCCTCTCCTTCTTCACAAACCCCTCAATAGGGATGGCAATGGGTACGGGATTGGCGGGTCTCGAACCCGGAACAAAGTCGTTTGGAGCGGGTCAGGTCAGCTATAGACATGGCCACGGGGCGGGTCGGGTCCGGGTCCGACTTTTAGGGGACCCGAAACCAACCCGCGGGGAGGCGAGTCCGGGTTTGGGGCGGGTCCACCCGGGTCCATCCGGGTCCGGGTCGGGTACGGGTCCACCCGGTTTTTTCCAAATTTTTCTTTTATTATTACAAGAAAGGAAAAAAAACTTATATTAAAACTTTAAAAAACATGAGATTAACTTTAAATTAAAAATTAAAAAAATAATTTAAACACTAAATAATTTTAGAAAAAAAATGAAACGATTAAGACTTTGAGACATAAACTAAATAAAATGAAGATTGTGAAGATTGAATTATGGGTATTTATAAGTGAAAGTAATAATTCAGAAATTTTTCAAAATTTGAAATTTAAAAAATATCAAAATTCAATCTTTCTTTCTTTTAAATTAAATCCTATTTTTTTATATTTTCAAAATTAAATATATATGCATTTTTATTAGTCGTGATTTTTTATATTAATAATAGTCAACATGACTATTCATAATTTATTAAACATTAGTTATACAATTATTATAATCATTTTATAGTGTTATTTATATTTATATATTTATAGTTAGAATTATTATAACAAGGAATATATATAACATAAACAAAATGTGTAAAACAATTATAATAAATAATTTTAAATACATTATTAATTATCATATTCATTATTATTAAATAATTTTAATTAAATTATAAACAAATATAATATAATAAAAAATAAAATAAAAAATTGAAAGGACTTGAGCTTAATTCATTTATACGATTCGATTCTAATTTTGAATAAAATGTAAATGTAAAAAAAATGATTAAATCATATGACCTACGATTTAATTCTTACGGTTTTTACAAATTAAACCAATTATTAAAAGAGAAATCACATCATAATATTTTGATTATACTCGTCATATATAGTTTTATTTTTAAAGTAAAACATTAATTAGAATGGGATATAATCTATTTTTGTTAAAATAAACATCATCTATATTTTTAAATAATTATCTTATGATAAATTAATCAATAATTTTAATAAGTTCTTGTCAACAATTGAGGTTAATCAATTTAAATGAGTTATAATCTATTTTTTTTTAAATAAATATCTTATTTTTTTTTATTCGAATTTTTTACACTATCGATTTTAATAACATAAGTGAGTTTGTTTATTTATTGAATTGATTCAATACTTTATATATTTTCAATAATGGAGATTATATTGATATAGTAATTAATAATAGATGTTTTGAAGTATTGAACCGTGATTCTTTATATATTTTTAAAAGTTTCTTATATTGCATTTGTTGATATTTTAATTAAAATTATTTAATAATGATTAATATGAAAATTACTAATTTATTTAACATATTTATCATTTTACACTAGCATTTTATATTATATATATTTATTGTCTACATTTAACCAAATGTGTTCGTAGCCTCAGTGGTTAGAGTTGCTCAATTCTACCAATTTACCCGGGTTCGATTCACCCAATGCCCAATTTTTGGACAAAAACCACTCGAAATCCGGGTTGACCTGACGGGTCCTCGGCTGGGTAGACCCATCGGGTCTCGGGTCCAAAATAACTGGACCCGAAACCGACCCGTGCTTGGACGGGGCCGGGTCCAGTCCGTGGTCAGCGGGGCGGGTGCGGGCCGGGACCGACTGGTCCGGGTCCGGTCTGTGGTCAACGGGGCGGGTGTGGGCCGGGTTCGGGTCAAACCCAGCACGTGGCCGTGTCTAGTCAGCTAAATGGTTATGAATCGGGTAATAGGTTTAAGTTTCTGGAACCAGATGATTCGGGGTCGGGTTATATATATTATGGTTGTGCATGCACTACAAGAAATATTGGTTTTAGTGACGATTATGTATGGTCGCTAAAAGTTAGAAAATGGTAGCTAAAACTTCTAGCGACCAAAATAAGCTTGGTCACCAGTGGTCACAACAGGGTAGTTACTAAAAGTACTCAGTGACAAGAAAATTAATTGGACGCTAAAAGATAAGATTTAGCGGCGAACTAATAATGGTCACTAAAAATATAATTATTAACGACCAGTTTTTGACTCGCTAATGTAAATTTTATGGTGGCAATAATATTAACATGGTTGCTATAGCAACATATATAGTGGCCATATAATTTTGGTCGCTAAATGATATATACGTATAGTGACCATATTTTATTGTTGCTATAGGATATATATATTTGGCCACCACATTTTTTGGTTGCTACATAATATACATATAGTGACAGTATATGTTGGTTGATAAATAATATATCTGTTGGTTGCTAAAATATATACATATAGTGACCATATTATTGGTTGCAATAGTTTTTACATGGTTTCGACAATTATTAAATTTACTGACCAATTCAGATCAATAATTAATTGATTGCATAAAACATTAATTTTTATTTGCAACAGTGGCTGTAAAAAAAATTAAAATAAAACTAAAGATTGCAAATTTACATATTATCAATCAAATGTGAATATTATAATTTCAATCTATCATACAAAAATTCAATAATAAATCAATCATTCCAAATAATAAGAAAGATTACTATAATTATTCCATAATAAATTCCACTTCATAAATTGTTAAGCGACAACAAATATGACTTCCACGATAACGTTCTTTCACTTCATCAAAAAGTCCAACCTGAGGAAGGGAAAAAAAAAATTCAATTAGAAAATAAGAAATCATATGATAGAATCAATTTCAATCATTTGTCACTTAGTAGCACTCATAATTCAATAATGTATCTGGGCTCTTGCATAAGTAGCTACTTACCTCGTCCAGTCATTGAACGATTTACATTCATTGAACCCCACCTCGTCCAGTCATTGAACGATTTACATTCATTGAACCCCTGTAGAAACAAATCAAATGATTTAATGAATCATAATAGAAGTGGTTCCAACTAGTATACATGTGAAACGACTTAAAATTGATAGAGAATCAGATTGAAACTCGTTGAATTATTCAAGGTCGATAAATGAACTCAATTGAGTAGTCAAGGAATCGAGAAAATAAATTATTGGAATAATTCCCGAATCAAGATGAGAACTTATTAAGTTCCAGGAAAAAGGATTTCGAATCGATCAAAGATTGCAATAGCTCAAGAATCAACAATTCTCGGAAATCAAATTAGTTCACAAGATAGGCGACAATAAATATATATTGAATTTAAAAAACGAGTAATAACAATAATAAACCGAACGATACGATTGCTCGGCATATATCCTGTTTCCCAGAAAGAATAGGCAAGGGATAGGGATCCTCACCTGAAGTCCAGTGCAAGGTGCTATAAATAAATATCCTTACACTCAAGCCATGCTCAAGCCTTGAGTGAGAGCTTTAGTACGGTCGATACCTGTACAAATATTCATCACTTAACAAGATTCTAATATAACCGTATTATTCCACTATATCACTTAGTCAATTTCTTGAAACATTTATTAAGAATTTCTTGCCGGGCTAATTCTAACAATCACTACGATCACCATACTTATCCGAATAGCCTAAACTATATATCAAATTAAAGATAACAACTTCATCTACAAGTTCAATTTAGAAACCAACCCCAAATTATCGACCTAACACAGCAGTAACAGCCCCGGAAGATAATTGCATGAAACTGCTAGGTTTTGTTTGAACAAATGCATTTGCTGCCACTGTTTATTTGAAAAATCATAACAATTTGTAGAGTTATCCAAATTGTCCAAATAATACACCAAATTGAACCTTACAATGTAAACTACAAGTTCTCAGAAGACACACAACCCAAATTATTAGCTCAACATAGCAAAAACGGCCTCGTAAGAAGAATATTCAAAACTGCCCTGTTTTTACAGATTTAAAGTCACATAATTCGGACCACTAATCAGCTTCAAAACATACTCTAACTCAATACAATTTTACACTTACCAATAGTTTTCGAGGTCCTCTACGAGTTTCGTCAAGGAATGATTCCCAAATTCGCACTCCAAACCCTCCAAATTCTGCTCCGAAAACAGGTGCGGCAGCAGGTTTTCTTTCCCTAAAGTTCCGGTGCGGCAGCAGGTTTTCTGTTCTTTTTTTTTCAGTTTTCGATCAAGCTTATAAAAACCGAGCATCAAAATATTCCAACATTTTACGATTTCGAGTACAGAGACATGAAAACTAGTAAAGCACATGCTCATGAAAATGGCAGCTAACCTTAATAGCCGATGCTTGATCCATCGTCAATTCATCACAGATTAATCCATGCAAGAAAAAACCGAAATGACTTGTTAAAGAAACGACTTTTCGAACCAATTGAAAAAATGTTTTTGCACTCCAAAGTTGGAGTCTGGTTCCAGTATTTTATCAAACACCTTGTATGCACGCTGCACCTATGAAAAGAGCATTCAAGTTGGGACCTGAAATTGACAAGACATGAGAATATTCTTGCATAAGGAAAAAATTGTGGAACAAAATCACCTAAATAATTACACAGTACCAAATAGAGAAAATAAAACACGATCAAATAAACAAATTATCAATATACAATTTGCTGGGTGCCAAGAACAATTGTTTTTTTTGGATTATCACATCTAAAAACAGAGACAAACTTAGATCTCAGCCAAACATACAATTTACGAAAAATCAAGCCAAGTTAACATCAAAATACCGATTTGATGAAAGGAAAAAGAAAATCCAGCGAATATATCAAATTTAAATTCCAGTACATCGGCAAGAGAAGATCAATAAAATAAAAATAACTACAATTCCGATTGAATAATGAATTAGAAAGGGGGAGGAAAACCTTGTTTGTGGCCGGCGCCGGTGTGGCACTGAGCGCACTTAGTCCTGAAGATCTTGTCGCCGGATTTGACATCGCCGGGAGGAGCTTCATCGAACGAGGCCATCGACCCGATTCACTGTGGGGGACGAAACAAAACCTAATTTTGGATTTGGGGCACAAGGGTTTTCAGGATGGAGCGTATGAAATGAATGGGAATAATTGAATAGTGAGAAACAGAAAAAGGAGAGAAGAAGAAGCATCTGATGTAACTTGAATTCGATTTCTGGACAGCTAGTCGTCTTCTTCGCCCGATTCCGGCCACCGTCTGATGTAACCACCGCTGGAGGCCACCACCACTGGAAAGCTGACTTCCCAACGATGTGACTTGATCGTCATAACCCCTCGTTCACACAGCCCTAATTTTGTCGATAATTGAATTGGGGATTTGCAATTCCAACCTCAAATTTGTTTCATATACCTCACTTCTTCAAACCCCTTCTTGAATTCGAATTTTCTCCAATTAATTTCTGGAATTTCAGCCAAGAACCGAGAGGGAGAAGGAGAGAGAAGGCGAGAGAGAAAGAGAGCGGAGAGAAAAATAGAGCGATGAAGAAACGAAGAAAGATATGGCTGTATTTTTTCATTATTTGTATTTTCGCCCCCCATCTTTCTTTAATTTTCTTTTCTTTTCTTGATTTGTTTAAAACTAAACTAGTGACCAAATCGATTTGATTTTCGTAAGTAGTTTCATAGCAACCAAATTCAAGTGGTTGCTAGCAACCCAATTAGATGGTTGTTAATAATTAAATTAAAGACTCGTAGCAACCGTAAAAAAAATTGATGTTGAATTGGTCACTATTGTCATTAAGTTATAGTGACCATAAAAATTGTCGCTACAAACTTTAACTTTAGTTGCTACAAGATGTCTAACTATTAGTGACCACTTATAGCTACCAAATGTTAGCTGGTCGCAACACGATTTAACCCTTCCCACTTTTGCTACAAAATTACTTTTGGTCACTAAATGTGAACATTCAGTGACCATTTAGTTATGGTCGCTGAGAATTTGGTCACTGAAACTAGTTTTTCTTGTAGTGATGGTTCGGTTTTAACCACCAACCAACCCATTTTCGACCCATAATTTGTGACGGATAATCAACCATCAACCGACCCATTTAAGTTGGGTCAATAGTGTCAACCAACCCATGTATAATTGAGTCGATAAAGGTTTCTAATATGCTAAAAAGTTGGTTAGTTAAGTAATATCGGCCAACCAACTTTATTTATTAATTTATTACTTATTAATTTTTTTTTTTAAATGTTAAATATTTTTTAATTTCAAATTTCTATTTTATATCACATTTTTTAAATTGTCTAATATTACCAAAATTCTATAAGTAATAATCTAACCTAATTATCTAATTTGAACTATTGTAATTTTAAGACTAGTCTAAATATTTGGACGATCATTATTTGCTGAAATATTTATCTTTAATTGCAATACATATGGCCCGTAATGTTTTGAATTTCTTATTTGAATATTGTTGAACTAGTCATAGTTAATTTATAAAAGATATATAAGTGTAACAACTAATAAAATATTAAAAAAAATAAAAAAAAAATATTTAGATGTTTGACCGATCAACTAAACCATCAACCGACCCACTAAATTGGTTTTCAACCATCACCCAACCCATGTTAATATATATATAGGGCTGTGCGTTGGTTGGGTTGGTTAAAAACCAGTCATAAAACCAATCCAATCCATCGAACCGAAATTTGTTAAATATTGAACACCTTTATCGACCCAATTTACATGGGTTGGGTGATGGTTGAAAACCAATTTAGTGGGTCGGTTGATGGTTTAGTTGATCAGTCAGACATGTAAATATTTTTTTTTTTTTTTTAATATTTTATTAGTTGTTACACTTATAGAATAATTATTTTAAAAATTTTACAAAATAAACAATAAATAGTATATATATATATATATATATATATATATATATATATATATATATATATATATATATATATATATATATATATATATATATATATATATATATATGAACGTTGGCGGCATGCTTCACACAAATCAAACCCTTGTACTATATAAAAGGGGAGTTAACGCTCTTAGTTGTTGGCGAGCAGCAGGCGAGCGCATTATCAAGTTTTATGAGATTGAATTGCTGGGGCGACGGGTGGGGAACACGAGTCCCTTGTCCCTTCATCAAGACTTCGTACTATATAAAAGGGGCGTCGGTCATCTATTCTTGATTTTGGCGAAATAATAATAATAATAATAATAATAATAATAATAATAATAATAATAATAATAATAATAATAATAATAATAATAATAATAATAATAATAATAATAATAATAATAATAATAATAATAATAATAACAATGACAATGATGATGATGATGATGATGATCATGATCATGATCATGATGATGATGATGATCAAGATCATGATAATGATAATAATAATAATAATAATAATAATAATAATAATAATAATGATGATGATGATGATGATGATGATGATCATGATGATGATGATCATGATCAAGATGATAATCATGATCATGATCATGATCATAATAATAATAATAATAATAATAATAATAATAATAATAATAATAATAATAATAATAATAATAATAATAATAATAATAATAATAATAATAATAATCATCATGATAATAATAATAATCATGATAATCATGATAATAATAATAATAATAATAATAATAATAATAATAATAATAATAATAATAATAATAATAATAATAATAATAATAATAATAATAATAATAATAATAATAATAATAATAATAATAATAATAATAATAATAATAATAATAATAATAATAATAATAATAATAATGATGATGATGATGATGACGACGATGATGATGATGATCATGATGATGATCATGATGATAATGATGATCATGATGATGATCATGATCATGATCATGATCATCATCATAATAATAATAATAATAATAATAATAATAATAATAATAATAATAATAATAATAATAATAATAATAATAATAATAATAATAATAATAATAATAATAATAATAATAATAATAATAATAATAAGGAGAAGAAGAAGAAGAAGAAGAAGAAGAAGAAGTTAGAGTCCAAGATTTCCCTTAACCGCTCTTTCTCTGCCTTCATACAAACCATTAACCTCTCTCTCTCTCTATATCTATATATATATATATATATATATATATATATATATATATATATATATATATATATATATATATATATATATATGTATATGTATATATACTTATAAACATGAGTTGATTTTTAAAGAAAATTGTGCAGTCTATCGTACTCTCTCTTCGATAAGGAAATTCACGGCTTGTATGCATTTTTAAAGGAGATTGCTCTTGTCACGATCAGCAAAACCAAATACCCGCATAATTATAGAAATAAGAATGTAGCCGTTGATGCATTAATGGAAGTGTACAAAACGAGCCTTAGGAACTTTATCCACATCCTGATGATGATTCAGACAAGCCGAAGTGGCATGCCAAAACGCTCTTAGCTGCTGGCGAGCAGCAAGTTGGCGAGCGCATTATCAAGTTTTATGAAATTAAGAATTCCTGGGGCGACGAGTGGGGACCACGGGTCCTTTGTCCATTCATCAAGCCCTTGTACTATATAAAAGGGGAGTTAAGGCTCTTAGCTGTTGGCGAGCAGCAAGCGAGCGCATTATCAAGTTTTATGAGATTGAATTCCTGGGGCGACAGGTGGGGAACACGAGTCTCTTGTCCCTTTATCAAGACTTTGTACTATATAAAAGGGGCGTCGGTCATCTATTCTTGATTTTGGCCAAATAATAATAATAATAATAATAATAATAATAATAATAATAATAATAATAATAATAATAATAATAATAATAATAATAATAATAATAATAATAATAATAATAATAATAATAATAATAATAATGATAATGATCATGATCATGATCATGATCATGATTATGATGATGATGATGATGATGATGATCATGATGATGATCATGATGATGATGATGATCATGATGATCAAGATCATGATCATGATCATGATAATAATAATAATAATAATAATAATAATAATAATAATAATAATAATAATAATAATAATAATAATAATAATAATAATAATAATAACAATAACAATAATAATAATAATAATAATAATAATAATAATAATAATAATAATAATAATAATAATAATAATAATAATAATAATAATAATAATGATGATGATGATGACGATGATGATGATGATGATCATGATGATGATCATGATGATAATGATGATGATGATGATGATCATGATCATGATCATGATCATCATCATCATAATAATAATAATAATAATAATAATAATAATAATAATAATAATAATAATAATAATAATAATAATAATAATAATAATAATAATAAGAAGAAGAAGAAGAAGAAGAAGAAGAAGAAGAAGAAGAAGTTAGAGTCCAAGATTTCCCTTAACCGCTCTTTCTCTGCCTTCATACAAACCATTAACCCCTCTCTCTCTCTATATCTATATATATATATATATATATATATATATATATATATATATATATATATATATACTTATAAACATGAGTTGATTTTTAAAGAAAATTGTGCAGTCTATCGTACTCTCTCTCCGATAAGGAAATTCACGGCTTGTATGCATTTTTAAAGGAGATTGCTCCTGTCACGATCAGCAAAACCAAATACCCGCATAATTATAGAAATAAGAATGTAGCCGTTGATGCATTAATGGAAGTGTACAAAACGAGCCTTAGGAACTTTATCCACATCCTGATGATGATTCAGACAAGCCGAAGTGGCATGCCAAAACGCTCTTAGCTGCTGGCGAGCAGCAAGTTGGCGAGCGCATTATCAAGTTTTATGAAATTAAGAATTCCTGGGGCGACGGGTGGGAACCACGGGTCCTTTGTCCCTTCATCAAGCCCTTGTACTATATAAAAGGGGAGTTAACGCTCTTAGCTGTTGGCGAGCAGCAAGCGAGCGCATTATCAAGTTTTATGAGATTGAATTCCTGGGGCGACAGGTGGGGAACACGAGTCCCTTGTCCCTTTATCAAGACTTTGTACTATATAAAAGGGGCGTCGGTCATCTATTCTTGATTTTGGCCAAATAATAAAAATAATAATAATAATAATAATAATAATAATAATAATAATAATAATAATAATAATAATAATAATGATAATGATCATGATCATGATCATGATTATGATGATGATGATGATGATGATCATGATTATGATGATGATGATGATGATGATCATGATGATGATCATGATGATCATGATGATCATGATGATCAAGATCATGATCATGATCATGATAATAATAATAATAATAATAATAATAATAATAATAATAATAATAATAATAATAATAATAATAATAATAATAATAATAATAATAATAATAATAATAATAATAATAATAATAATAATAATAATCATAATAATAATAATAATAATAATAATAATAATAATAATAATAATAATAATAATAATAATAATAATAATAATAATAATAATAATAATAATAATAATAATAATAATAATAATAATAATAATCATAATAATAATCATAATAATAATAATCATAATAATAATCATAATAATAATATTAATAATAAACATAATAATAATAATAATAATAATAATAATAATAATAATAATAATCATAATAATAATCATAATAATAATAATAATCATAATCATAATAATAATCATAATAATAATAATCATGATGATGATGATTAGACACGGCCACGGGCCGGTTCGGGCCGGTTCCGGGCCGGTTCGGACCGGTTCACGGTTCACATTTTCCGGAACCGGAACCGGCCCGTGGCGTGCACGGTTCACCGGGCCGGGTCGGCCCGCCGGTTCGGGCCGGTTCACGGGCCTATCCGGGCCGGTTCCGGGTCGGCCCGGAATTTTTGAATTTTTTTTTTGTTTTTTTTTTTGTTTTTTTTTGAAATATTTAATGAATAAGTAAATTAAAAGAAATACTTTTAAATAGATAAAGGAAAAGGAAATAAATGAAAAATCAATTTAGAAGCACAAGTTTGAAATATTTGATGAATAAGTAAATTATAGGAAAAATTGGGGTGTGAGGGTATTTATAGGAAAAATTGGGGGGGTTTGGGGGCAAAAAAAATTCAAAAAAAAACAAAATTGGGGTGTGAGGGTATTTATAAGAAAAATTGGGGGGGAAAAAAAATTCAAAAAAGTAAATAACGGTCGGTTCACCCGGGCCGGTTCAGGCCGGTTCACCGGCCGTTATTCACTTTTTTTTGAATTTTTTTGAATTTTTTTTTTTTTTTTTTTTTTTTAAATCCGGGTGAACCGCCGGGCCGGCCCGGCGGTTCACGGTTCACCAAATCTAAGAACCGGGCCCGTCCCGGGTAGGACGGGCCGGTTCACGGTTCCGGGCCGGTTCACACGGTCAACGGGCCGGTTTGGGCCGTCAACGGGCCGGTTCCGGGCCCAAAACCGGCCCGTGGCCGTGTCTAATGATAATCATCATGATCATGATCATGATCATGATCATGATAATAATAATAATAATAATAATAATAATAATAATAATAATAATAATAATAATAATAATAATAATAATAATAATAATAATAATAATAATAATAATAATAATAATAATAA